>NC_056729.1:1080192306-1080492306 GCF_019279795.1 Protopterus annectens
GTATGGGGTGAGATTTTTTTTGTGGGAATAGATTGCCCTTTTTTTTTCAGGTAAGGGTGGGATGTTGGGGAGGGGTAGTAGGTGTATTTGGGGAGGTAGGTTAGGTAGGTTAACAGACAAGACACACAAGACGCATACAGGTCTGGTATGTGACACATGTGGGGGTTAAACACCTTGGACGGGGCGGGGTGTTTGGAAGTCGCAAGCCCATGAGCCCCCAACTGGAAACAGTGGGACTGAGGTCCCCACCCATGGGCAGTCATCACTGCACCTTCACAGCCCCAAAGGTGGCTGTGCTGAGGGCTGTGTAGGAGGGGTAGGTTTACCCTCTAATAGCGTCACTCAGCCCTCAAGATGGTGTAGCCACTCTCGATACTCCAGATTGAGCACTTTACGCACCACGGCCCGGACCTGTTGACGGGTGACAGTTTCCCCTCTGTGCCCGCTCCAAGGGGGGGGCAAGGCCCATCCGTTGCAGCAGCTCCACCCAAAGGTGGCATAGGGCCCACAGAGGAGGACGTCCCAGGCTGGGCCTCAGATGTGCTGGTGTCCGGTGCCATGGCCAGCTGAGGTGGGACTGGTGGGACCGCTGGGACTGGCCTTACCATTTGAGCTGTGTTGTCACAGGTTTATGACAGATATGGGTTAGTAACAGTCAACAGCATTCAGGATTAGTTATAACAGCATGCATAGGTATTCCCATTAACCCGATACACCAGAATTAACACAGTTGCAGAGCATGCTGGTCACATGCATATATGGAACAACAATGGCCATTACAGGAGCATGCAGGTTTCATTGATGGCAACAGGCCACCAATATGGGTGTATTTTCACATGGCACATGCATAGAAACAAATGTGAATATTTATAAACCATTAGGACATATGTCCCAACAAAAGGTTGGAGTGTACACATACTAGTTGAGGAGTGTCATTGGTTTATTATGCACATATAGTAGGGGTGAGAGAGTGAGTTCAATTAACAACTAATATATCCTTGTAGTTTTCAGAACATTATTAGTCACTATGGTGGTCTTTCCCTTACATGTATTATTACACTACACAATGGCCTTATATTATACACTTGTATGTTTATATATTATTATATACCTGACCTGTGTCTTACATACAGGCGTGACAGGCTGCAAGTGTTAATGCAACATATGTTGAGGATTGCTGTCATACACTTTGGGTGAAGTGCTAGAATGACAGGTTTGTATCTATATACAATCTCTGACTATGTACACGTTTGAATACCAGTTATATGTGATTGACAGCTGCCTACAATTCTTGGAACATCACACTGGATTTTGAGGGGACCAGGGTACCAAGCTGGTAATAAGGGCCATTTATCTGGACATGCTGGACAGATTGGAACAGCTGTGGGGTGTGAATATGCATACAACTTTCAATTTGAATATTCTAGCAAATTCTGTACAGTTTTGGGTGTAATTATGCATACAGCTTTCTATCTGAACATTGTATCAAAATCTGTACAGTTGTGGGGTATGATTATGCATGCAACTTAGTAGCACTCCCAGGAGTCAAACCCCTGCTGTGTGTGACAAAATATTATAGCTAACATCTCAGTACACTGTGCTGTCAGGGAATTGATGCACAGCTTTCGACTGTTTTCTAAGTCTACCTAACCTGTACAATATAACTGACCTCTTGGCACTTCCAACATTGTTATTCAAGACTTTATGTCCATTTTATCTACATACCACAGTGTGGGTGACACTGCTTAAGATACAACAGTACTATTTATAGTATGGAACAGATCGCCAACATATGAGAGAAGAATAAACAGAAGCACTCCAGGGGTTATACCTTTATTCACAGACTATTACACATTTATTTCTACTGGTACAACACTTTCTAAGGCTCTTATATTTATTTGTTATGACAGTACATGCAGACTGATTACTAAACTGCCTCTTGACGCAGCCTTTGCAGTCTAGCATCATGGGCTTGCTGGTTCGCAGCCCGCTCATCTGCAGTTGTCAGAGAAATGCAGTGATATTTAGCCATACCCATCCATAGCATACACAATCTAGGCAATTATTTACTACTTAGTAGAATGAGTACTTACTCAGTCCTGGGGCACTGGGTGTCTGCTAAGACTCCTGGATCCACTATTCCAGTACATCCCCCCTCCACTGCTTCAGGTTAGCATGGTGGTGCCTGATGTGCTCACCAGTCCGGGGGATACCTGTGGCACTGGTGAGGTCATGTGAGACTGTCCCAGGCCTCCATTTTATACTGTGAGGCCTGGTACTGGCCCTGCAGTAGTCTCTGATCATGGTGTTTTACCAGGAGCCATACCTTAATTTTTGACTTCTGGATGCCCCAGCACTGCACTCTAAATCGAGTGCCTTCATTCACACCAGCCATTCTGCCTGTAGTAGGAAGCTACAACCAGTTATGAGAAGTATTTCCACCTTTGGGGTTTAAATACAGCCATTTTCCCACATTTTCCCATGACTGGCCAGTTTTGAAAAGGCTAAGCTATGGGCATACCTGCTTACATAAGGTTGGCACTGCTTAAAGAGGTATACCACTAGGCAGATTGAATTGGCTCCACTACACATTGCTTACACTTCTTAACTTGAGCTGCGATGTGGTTAGCATTGCTTAATAGTTAATTAGCACTATATTTGTCATTTGGCAATGATTTATTCTTCATTACAGGTTATATATGTGTCTGTTATCCGTGATTCATGTGTACATACACTGTATGGGGACCTGGGGAATTGTACACTTTATTACAATCACGCCTCAGATCTATGCTTACTGCAGTACTCCAGTTTACATATTTATATTCTGTGGCAGGTTATCCAACATCACACTGTACATAGATTCAGTTCACATGTTTGGTTTGACTTTCCTGTGGTGAGGATTAGTTTGCTGATACCTCATTCATACCTATTGCTATGATGGCCTGGTGGTTAACTACTGTGACTATAGTGTGCAGGTGCCTGAGTTTGAGCCTTGCAGAGGCAGTTTATGTTTTTGATAGGCAGAACAAGGGCCATTGGATACAGTGTGATTAAGGTACCTTTGAGCAGTTGTAAGCAGGTTTACACGGGGGTAAGCACTGCCTACACAGGTTAAGCTATTTAGAGGCTTACTGGGTGTAGGACACTGTAACCAGAAATTAGCAGTGCTTACCTTCATGCAAACCTGCGCACATGGCCTTACACTCACTTACTGGTGCTGACATATGCTTACTACTGTTTCTTGCTGCTTAACCTGACTACTGCTTTATGCATAATGATACGGACACCTCACATGTGCATTTCCTGCAGTACTCTAGGTTACATATATATATATATATATATATATATATATATATATATATATATATATATATATATTCCTTCGTGGCAGCTGTACTTCAGTATATATATATATATATATATATATATATATATATATATATATATATATATATATATATACACACATATGTTATTCCATGGGTTATATGACATGCATATTACTCATACTGTGCTTTGCCATGGGAAATGGTATGTCTCAGTTACCTTCCAGTCCCCCCCCTCCTTTCTTGCTTACATCCATGGGGTGGTCCCGTTAGAATGGGTCTGTCCAACCCTAGCACACCTCGGCCCATAATATCTTACCCATCGTTCCCTCCACCACCTCCCTCTCTCCTCCACATCAATCATACTTCCTACAGGTTCCATCCGAATCTCACCACACCACTATGCATTGCCACTCTCCACTTCTTAGGACCCATCATGTATGTTGTCTCACCCCATGGATCTTCAGGGTTCCCACACATTCAGTCCACAAATATACATATCCTTTTTGCTTACCTGTAAGGCAGGGTATGTTACCCCGAGGACTCTTTTTAGCAGAATGTTTGGGGTCATCCCGCTAGGGATGAACATGCATTTGTTTAAGATTAGACTTTGCTGGCTGACACTGTTTCTCCCACTAGCAGTATCCTGCTAGTAGTCTGGGTAGCAGTGCTGTGCAATGCTTAGCCGTGCTTAATATTCAATTTGATTGATATTTGCCTTTTGGCATTGATGTCTTCCTCATTACATGTTATATATGTGTTTTGTATCCTTGATTCATGTGTACGTATGCTGTATGGGGTCCTGGAAACTTCAACAATTTATTGCAATAACACCTCACATCAGGCCTTACTGCTGTACTCCAGTTCATATATTTATGTTATGTAGCAGGTTATACCACTTCACACTGTACATGGATTCAGTTCACATGTTTGGTTTGATTTTTCTGTGGTGAGAATTAGTTTACTGATACCTCATGTACATCTATTGCTATGAAGGCTTAGTGGTTAACTACTGTGACTATAGTGTACAGAGTCCTGAGTTTGAGCCTTGCAGAGGCAGTTTATTTTGTTCCTGGGCAGGACATGGGCAGTTGGATCCAGAGTGATTAAGGCACTTTAAAGCAGTTGTGAGCGGGTTTGCGTGACGGTAAGCACTGCTAACCTCTGGTTACAGTTACTTACACTCAATTAGCTTCTACGTTGCTTAATCTGTGTAGGCAACGCTTACCCCCATGCAAACACACTTAAACACGCTTACTACTGCTTATTTTTGCTTAACCCTCCTTACTAGTGCCTTATTCATTATGACACTGACACTTCACATATGCATTTAAAGCAGTACTCCAGTTCACATTTAAATGTTATTATGTAGCTTATACGGCAAAAAGATGTACAAATATGTTCATATACAGATTTCACATGGAAAATTATATGTGCTCCAGTGGGACTCGAACCAGGAATGCCTGTCCGTTAGGCGGATGCTCTAACCACTACACTATTGCTGTGTTGCTTCATTTGCATATATATTCCTTGTTAATAAGCGATGGGAAAACCAGTGCACCTACAGTTAGCTGTACTCAGGGTTTTAAAATAAATAAATGAGTTTCTTCATTTTATTTGACTGTACTGTTGCAGTTGAACACATGGAGACTGCTGGTGGGGATATGCGTACACTTGTGAGCAGTCTCACTCATTTATTTGCACATTTTTCTGTTCTACTTTGCAGGGGCATGTTTATTCTGAGAGCTCTGCTCTCAGACACGCCCCCTGCACTCGTCCATGCTCCGTGTATCATTAGGTGTTCGGGCAGCGCGCCTTCATTAATATGCATGGCACGCTGCCGTGCTCTACTTAATCTGCCGCTTCTGTGCAGGGCTAGATTAGTCTTGCACGGAGATTTAGTAAATCCGGGGGACTGTGTTTCTTTAAGGTTAATATGATTGTCTGTAAATATAAGACAATTGCTTCATTGTCTCAGAATGCCCATATCTACCAAGCGGGCAAAGGACACATTTGGAAATTGCATATTCATGTTGTCCTGACCGGCATTTGGGTGGGCTGCTGTAGGTCATCAACTTAGTTACACAGAGGTCTCCTTGAGTGGTCACTGCAGTTTGGCATAAGACATGCTAAGACTGTGCTAAGATTTGACAGTAGTGCTGTTTAATGTGTAAACCTAAGTGCTGTCTGCACACAGTGGCTTTGTTTTAGCCCCAGTAAGTCACAGGTTTCAGTTCTAAAAGAAGTTTTATAGATAACATTTACTTTCTGGGCATTTGTGTCTGTACAGGGCACTCCTAACCTCCTGATGTAGTAACACCAAGAAAAATGGCATGTTAGTGCAATGCTACAACAAAATAAACAAACTACATTGCCAAGGCAATTTCAAGTATTAGGGTCATTTAAATGATTTAAAAGCAAAATCAACAAATAATAAAAAACAACAATAAACTGAAGTGCAAAACAATAAAATAAGTGTCTTGCAGGATGGAGTGGGTGGAGAAGAGTGTCAGGAGTGATTTGTGACAGACGAGTACCAGTAAGAGTGAAAGGGAAGGTCTACAAGAGGGTAGTGAGACCAGCTATGTTATACAGGTTAGAGACAGTGGCATTGACAAAAAGGCAGGAATCAGAGCTTGACATGGCAGGGTTGAAGATGTTAAGATTTGCACTGGGTGTGACGAGGATGGACAGGATTAGGAATAAGTATATTAGAGGGTCAGCCCAGGTTGGAAGGTTTGGAGACAAAGCCAGAGAGGCAAGATTATGTAGGTTTGGACATGTGCTGAGGAGGGATGCAGAGTATATTGGGAAAAAGATGCTAAGGATGAAACTTCCAGGTAACAGGAAATGAGGAAGGCCTAAGATAAGGTTTATGGATGTGGTGAGAGAGGACCTGCAGGTGGTTGGTGTGACAGAGCAAGATGCAGAGGACAGGAAGAAATGGAAACAGTTGATCTGCTGTGGTGACCCCTAACGGGAGCATCCGAAAGAAGAAGAAGAAGAAGTCTTATCTGCCAAAGATGGAGTAGGATTAACTCAAGCCCCCCTTAGAGTGTGGTAAGGAAGCCAAGCAGATGGAAACTCTGAAAAAAATGAGCAGGAGATAATTTGTAGTAAGGGAGGTTTACTCAAGTGCAACACCGATTTGCTGGGTTGGCTCTTAGTGTTATGGATTTATGGAAAACAATGGGTGAGAGGGTACTTAAATAGGCTACACAAGAGGCAATAGAAATGAAAGAGGGGAGGGAGGGAGTTTAGAGGTTAGATTAACATAAGGGGCGGAAGCCAGAGACACAGTCTTTTAAAGCCGCAAGAAGAGAAGGGTGGGAGGGTTTCAAACTGGAGCTCTAGTCCTATGGCTAGAATTTCAGAAACGTTTAGCTTAATGACTCAGTGGGGGTTGGGGGTAGACTCAAAGAATATAGGAAAAATAGTAGCAATGTAAACAGAAAGGCTCTGGAATGCAACTTTAGACAAGTGAATACACCCCTCAATACTGGTACTATTGCAATCTTACCACAGACTAAGGCAAAAGAATATGGAAACATTTACCAGTAACAACATAATAAATGATTAAACAAGCTTCAAATCAGTAAGCAGACAGCAGTCCTGCCACAAATGTGTAAGAATCTACAAGACTGACTGAGGCCCCAGACTGGGATTAAAACATACCTTTTACTCTTACATTGCAGTTTGTTTTGTTTTTGCTTTTTATATTCTTTTAGGAGTTTTAAGAGGCCTTACGTCTTTTGCAGGCAATGAATAAAATCCAGCTTTTAAGTTGGAGGAGATGAGAAATAACACTTCTCATTTAAATACAAATATTTAGTGGCATCTTTATTTAGTTGTATTGCTGTGCAACTTACTGTTCTCTTTCTGACTATTTGCTGATCTCTATCTGCATTTGATTTTGGATTGGAGTTATTAAGGTTTGTTACTTACATTTTTTTATCTTTACTCATATTGGATTTAGTTTTGTTTCAGTTTTGTTGTCCTTGGAGTTTTAAGACGCCTTGGCTAGGGTCAGTTAGAAAATAATTTTTTGCAGACAGCGAATAAAATCCAGCTAATTCATGAAAGGAACTGAGAAATAGCACTCCTCATTTAACTGTGAATATTTAGTGGCAGTAGTAATGTGTGATTTGCTGTTGTCTGCCTGACATTGCTGATCTCTATCTGCATTTGAGTTTGAATTGGAGTTATTTAATTAAGGTTTTTACTTCCATTTTTTATATTACATTTTGTTTTGTTTTAGCTTTTTGTTCTTTTTAGAGTTTTAGGGGGTCTTGGTTAGGGTCAGTTGAGAAAATTATTTCGCAGACAATGAATAAAATTCAGCTAATCAATGAGAAGTGCTGAAAAATAGCATTCCTCATTTAACTACACGTATTTAGTGACATGTTTTTTTAGCTGCAGAGTTGCATAATTTGCTGTTCTCTGCCTGAGTATTTGTTTATTTCTGTCTGCATTTGATTTTGGGTTGGAGTTATTTATTTAAGGTTTGTTGCTTCAATTTTTTATCTTTACTCTCATATTGCATTTTGGTTTGTTTTAGTTTTTGTTTTACGTTCATTTTGGAGTTTTACGAGATCTTGGCTAGGGTCATTTAGAAAAAGAATTATTTTGCAGACAGTGAAGAAAATTCAGTTGATTAATGGGAGAAGCTGAGAAATATCATTCTTCATTTAACTACAAGTATTTAGTGGCATTTTTGTTTAGCTGTACTGCTGAGTGACTTGCTGTTCTGTTTCTGACTATTTGCTGGTCTGCGTCTGCATTATATACAAGCTCACTAAATTAGGTATAAACACTTTAATTTCCTTAAATTTCTGTAAATTTTAATTTATTTAAATTTCCCTTAAAAGATTAAGCATATCATTGCTGGTGCCTTCCTGTGTCCTGACGGAGTGTTCTTCAAACTATCTGGAGATATACAGAGCTAAGTATATATTTCTGGCACTTTAGAGTTGTGTACTGGTAATTGTTGTTTGACTAATTTTATATCATTGCTGGCTGACTTCAGAGTTGTGCACTGTTATTTTTGCTTCACTGTATAGCTTTTCAGATCTCTGCTGAAGGTGTTGGTTTTCTCCTACCCACCCTTATAAACAAAGACATTGGTAATCTCCAAACTCTGGACCCCACCCAGTTCGGGTTTGTAAAAGGCAGATCATGTCTCCTAAACCTGATAGACTTTTTTGAAGCAGTCACCAAAGCCGTAGACGAGGGTAAGGTGGTTCACACACCCTATCTAGATCTTGCCAAGGCTTTCAACACCATCCCCCACTCAGGAATTATAGATAAACTCACTAAACTAGGTATAAATCCCTATGTCACAAGATGGGTTGCTAATTGGCTCACTGACAGAACCCACACTGTGAAAGTAGCAGACTCCAAATCCGACTTCAGACCAGTGACAAGTGGAGTACCACAGGGTTCACTCCTGGGTCCTCTCCTGTTTGGTATCTTTTTCTCTGAATTACAGACTAACACAGAAGGTCTTTGGCTAATGAAGTTTGCAGATGACTGCAAACTAGGAGCCATAATCTAAACTCCTAACGATGTGGACATCCTACAAAAGGGTCTCACTGACACAGATGCCTGGTGTCAAAGCCATGGCCTCAAGCTCAATGCCAAAAAGTGCATTGTCATCCCCTTTGGTAAAAACTCTGTACCCATGAACTACAACATAGGCGGTAGTATACTTAACACTGAAAATGTGATAAGAGACCTTGGGACACCGGTGGATAGTAGTCTCTCCTTTAATAATCACATCACCACAGTAGCCACGAAACCCTTCTACATGGCACACCTCATCACAAAAGGTTTCTCATTCAGAAAAAAAGAGGTAATTGTTCTCCTCTACTCATCACTCATTAGACCCTTTGTAGAATACAATGCCCCTTTTGGTATGTACCTCACAAGACATCTACAATAACTCTAAAGACCGCAGAAATACCTCACAAAGAGGATTACCGGCCTCAAACAGATGTCCTATGCAGACGGTCTCAAAAAACTCCTATTTTACTCCATTGCATATCGCCTACTCAAAGGTGATCTCTGCCTAACATACAAAGCTATGTCAAACCCAGAGCTGTTGGACATGCTCCACTTAAAGAAATCCCAATCCCTCTGAGCTACATGCACTAGGGACCTAAACCTTGTCACCACAATAAACAGAACATGCCGGAGTGATAGATTCCTGTCCCAGAGATTTCCCATACTCTGGAATAAACTACCTATCTATATCAAACAAAGCTCTTCATTAGCAGTCTTCAAAAAAAATCTTGATGATTGGATGGGAAATAGGAAATTCACCCCGGGCATCACTTCTGTGACTCTGCTCAACAGTGGCACAGGAAAATAATTTTCTTGGGTGGCAAAAGCCAGGGTACCTTTTTGGCTGGGCTTGTATAGGCCCCAGGGCCTATAGCCTAGTACATACTTATGAACCTATGAACCTATAATTACCTACTGGATAGCTAACTGTCTCACTGATAGGAAAAAGGAGGTCAAAACAGGTGAGACTACCTCCACAAGAGGCCAATCACTAGCAGAATCCCCTCAGGGCATAGTACTGGGTCTGCACCTTTTGGTGTGTATTACCCTGAAATGGAAGCAAACCCTGAAGGTTTCTAGCTGACTAAGTCTGTAGATGATCGGAAGCTGGGGGTTATCATTGATTTCCCTGTGGACACTAGCATTCTTCAGGAAGGTCTGTCTCTGACTAACAAATCGTATCAAAACCATGTGGTCTAACTCAATGCAAAGAAACACATAAGTACACTTACACTTTGTGAAGTCAACCATCCCAGCTAATTACCATGTTGATAATATAGCCCGAACAATCATCCCATTGGTCAGGGATCAGGGTATGCACATAGACAGTAGCCTGGCCACAGTGGTGAGGTAATCCTTTTATGTTGTGCAACCTATAAGTAAGTGCATGGAATCTAGGCCCAAAGAGATCATTATCCCACTGTACTCTGCCATTATCAGACCAATCATAGATTACAATGCTGCCTTCGGTATGTACCAGACTAAGCATCTGCAGTAACTAGAGTGACCTCAGAGGTTCTTTACAAAAAAAAAATACAAGGTGTAACAAACTTGCCTTATGCAGAGTGCCTTAAAGCTCCTTCCCTCTTCTAAGTCTCCTATAGATTGCTAAGGGGTGATTTATTCCTTGCTTACAAGGCATCTTGAAACCCTGCATTTAATAATCTCCTGCATATTTGTAAGTCAAAGAGTACCCAAAATACAAGGTCTAGGGACCTAAATTTTGTCTGTGACTTAAACAGAACATGCTGGAGAGACAGACATGTGTCTCAGAGATGCCCCTCCTATTGAACAGGCTTTTCATCCATGTGAAGCTGAGTTCATCTATTACTCAGTTAAGCACAACCTAGACTAGTGGATAGAGAATAAGATATTTACACTGGGCATGTCACTCATCCATCTTATGGACAGAGGTAGCTTATAAATGCCTGGCCCTCAATATCCTATTTGGATACGTGATGTCATTTGTCTTTAGAGAAAACTTGGCTAGGCTTAGAAACGCCTCCGGGTGGTTGTTATCCTAGTAACAATCTATAAATTATGAATCTATGAATCTACATGTAATTCTACTTATGGAAATAAAGTGCAGTATAATGTATAAACAGTGCTAAATGCACAATCAGTAATACACAGTCTTCACACAACTGCAAATGAAGCTGCAAGACTAAGGTCACAGAACAAATTAAAAGATGCAAACAAATAACTTTTTTTGGTAAAACCTTGGAAAAAAATCAAAGGAGTACAACAAAGTATCACCACACAGGTATAAGTACAACTTAAAATATTTAAGTAGAATTTAAATAAATGTTTTATATTTTTTTGAGTAGGAGGAGTTATGTTCAATGATATTTCTTGAGGAGTGTCATGGGGGTAAATAGATGAGTTTGTTAGTCAGTAAATTTGTTACATAGGTTCATAGGTTCATAGGTGTGTACTAGGCTACTGGCCTTGAAGTCGTTACAAGCCTAGACCACAGAAGTGCCCTGGCATCATGCCGCCTGACGTTAGTTCCCAGTGCCTCTTTCAAGTAGAATTACAGGAGTGATCCCCGGGGTGAACTTTCTATTACCCATTCACTCATCAAGATTTCTCTTTTAGAGGGACAGTGAGGTGCTCTGCTTGACATGTATGGGAAGTCTATTCCAGAGCACAGGCAGTCTCTGGGTGAGGAACCTGTCACTCCGGCATGTTCTATTGATTGTGGTAATGAGGTTGAGGTCTTCTGGAGCGTGTGGTGTGGAGGGATTGGGATTTCTTTAGATGTAACATTTCTAAAAGAGCTGGGTCAGACATAGCTTTGAAGTCAAGCAGGAATTGCCTCTACGTAGGCAATATGAGACAGAGAATAGCTGGAGTCTTTTGAGTCTGTCCACATATGACATGTGTTTAAAGCCTAGGATCCTCTACATGAGGTACTTCTGTGGCCTTTTCAGCTGTTGCAGGTGTCTAGTGAGGTATATGTCAAATGGGGCATTATACTCAATGATTGTTCTAATGAGGGAAGAGTAGGAGTAGAGAGAGATGATGGCCTCTATCTTCCTGGATGCAAAACCCTTCGTAATGAGATGTGCCGCATAAAAGGACTTTCTGACCACAGTGGCAATGTGGTGGTTGAAGGAGAGGTTGCTGTCAGCCTGCACCTCCAGATCTCTTATAATGCCTTCAGTGTTCAGTGGTCTCCCATCAATGTGGTAATTAGTGGGAACTGAGTTTTTACCTAAGGGAATGATGATGCATTTTTTGGCGTTAAGCTTAAGGCCATGGTTTCGACACCCGTCATTGGTCTTAGTGAGGCCTTTCTGTAGGATGTCTGCATCACTTGGGGAGTTAATAATGGCTCCCAGTTTTTAGTCATCTGGGAACTTGGTCAGCCAGAGTCCCTTTCTGTTGGCCTGAAATTCTGAGAAGTAGATGGCAAACAAGAGAGGAACCAGGACCAATCCCTGTGGCACTCCACTAGTGACTGGTTGGCAGTCTGACTTGGACTCAGCTACTTTCACACTTTGTGTTCTACCTGTGAGCCAATTTGTAACCCACCTAGTGATATAGAGGTTTATGTCTAGTTTGGTGAGTTTATCAATAATTCCTGAGTGAGGAATGGCAAACAAAAGGCAGAGGACAAAATAAATTCACTCTGTAAGCTTTTACTAAAAAAATACATGATAAACATGAAGTGCTTTTCATCTTGTTAAATATAAAGACTTCTTCAGATGCAAGTAAAGCCTATCTTAAAACATTTTAAATAGATGAATACATTGTCATGTGATCCCAACCCACCCAGTGAAATCCAGTTAAGGATCTATGCATGTTTTACACTTAAAAGACATCAGTCCAATTTTACACTTTAGTGCCATTGCTTCTTTCAACATCCTACCCACCCCACTTATTGTACCACACAATGACTAGTACGTTCCTTTTAAGCAACAATTACTACCAAGGACATGAAAGAAGTAGAAAAAATTAAAACACTACAAGGAAAATAAAATAACATTCTCATTCTAAGTGGAAGACAAGTAGTCTATGTTACAATAAGGAATCATGCTGTTTACAATAAAACAACCAAGAAAAACTTTAACTTGGAGTATGCACCAATTAAGTGTTGACCTTATCACTCCCAGCACTTGGTCAAAACTCATATGTGGTTAATACTCCAGTCATCTGTCTAAAGTTTTAAGTTTTAAAATACTAGAAATTGTACATGTTTCATTCGATCCTGGGAAATTATATGCGTTCGTCAAAATCTGCCAATATAACTCTCTTGCTTCTAATAGTAACGTACAAAGACCCCCTCTTGGGTCCTGGGGTATTTGGTCGAACACACAGTTTTTTGTGTATAGTAAAGAAGAACTGGGAGTTAATAAACAAGAATCCATCACTTGGTGAAATTTTAGGCCCGTACCCTAGAGTTGTTTTCCGTAAAGGATCAAATTTATAAAGCTTACTGGAAAACAAAATGAGAGAAGGGTCGAGAAATGTAGGTATGTTTAGGTGTGGCATGTGTTCACAGTGCAAAGTGGTGGATACAACAAACAATTTTACTCTAAGGAACATCAGATACAAAGTCAGCTACCGGTTTGATTGTAATTCTCGGATGATCATTTATTTGGCTAGATGCAAGGTTTGTCCAGTGTACTATATTGGCAAAACTGAACGTAAGTTCAAGGAACGCATCTATGAACATCAGTATGCCATAGGCAAAAGTAAATTGGACAATGCACTAGCCAAACATGTAAATGAACACAACACACATAATTTTGGATACATGGTCATCGACCAAATACTTCAGGACCCAAGAGAGTTATTTGAGAATATGAGAATGTTATTTTATTTTCCTTGTATTGTTTTCATTTTTTCTACTTCTTTTGTGGCCTTGATAGCAATTGTTGCTCAAAGGGAACATACTAGATCACATGACAATGTATTCATCTATTTAAAATGTTTTAAGATAGGTTTTACTTGCATCTGAAGAAGTCTTTGTATTTAACAAGACAAAAATCGCTTCATGTTTATTGTTTATTATTTTAGTAAAAGCTTACAGAGTGAATTTATTTTGTCGTCTGACTTTTGTTTGCCATTCTTTGGTTTTTGGATTTTTGAGAAGTTTGTTTTGTTTGCCTATTTCCTTGAAGGCTAAGGATAAGGCATATGAAGAGTTGTATGAAAGGTTGGACACTAAGGAGGGAGAAAAGGATCTGTACCGATTGGCTAGACAGAGGGACCGAGCTAGGAAAGATGTGCAGCGGGTAAAGGTGATAAAGGATAATGAGGGAAACATACTCACAAGTGAGGAGAGTGTGTTGAGCAGATGGAAAGAGTACTTTGAGGGATTGATGAATGAAGAGAATGAGAGGGAGAGAAGGTTGGATGATGTGGGGATAGTGAATCATGAAGTGCAATGGATTAGCAAGGAGGAAGTAAGGATAACTATGAAGAAGATGAAGAATGGAAAGGCTGTTGGTCCAGATGACATACCTTTGGAAGCATGGAGGTGTTTAGGTGAAATGGCAGTGGAGTTTCTAACCAGATTGTTTAATGAAATATTGGAAAGTGAGAGGATGCCTGAGGAATGGAGAAAAAGTGTTTTGGAACCGATTTTTAAGAATAAGGGTGATGTGCAGAGCTGTAGTAACTACAGAGGGATTACATTGATCAGTCACAGTATGAAGTTATGGGAAAGAGAAGTGGAAGCTAGGTTAAGAAGGGATGTGATGATTAGTGATCAGCAGTATGGTTTCATGCTGGGAATGAGCACTACAGATGTGATGTTTGCTCTGAGAGTGTTGATGGAGAAGTACAGAGAAGGTCAGAAAGAGTTGCATTGTGTTTTTATAGACTTAGCGAAAGAATATGACAGGGTGCCTAGAGAGGAGTTGTGTTATTGTATGAGGAAGTCGGGAGTGTCAGAGAAGTATGTAAGAGTAGTACAGGATATGTACGAGGGTAGTGTGACAGTGGTGAGGCCTGCGGTGGAAGTGACGGATGCGTTTAAGGTGGAGGTGGAATTACATTAAGGATCAGCTCTGAGCCCTTTCTTATTTGCAGTGGTGATGGACAGGTTGACAGATGAGATCAGACAGGAGTCCCTGTGGACTATGATGTTTGCAGATGACATTGTCATTTGTAGTGAGAGTAGAGAACAGGTGGAGGAGACCATGGAGAGATGGAGATATGCTCTAGAGAGAAGAGGAACGAAGGTCAGCAGGACTAAGACAGAATATATGTGTGTGAATGTGAGGGAGGATAGAAGAATGGTGAGGATACAAGGAGTAGAGGTGGTGAAGCTGGATGAGTTTAAATACTTGGGGTCAATAATTCAGAGTAACGGTGAGTGTGGAAGAGAGGTGAAGAAGAGAGTAGAGGCAGGATGGAGTGGGTGGAGAAGAGTGTCAGGAGTGATTTGTGACAGATGAGTACCTGTAAGACTGAAAGGGAAGATCTACAAGGGGGTAGTGAGATTAGCTATGTTATATGGGTTGGAGACAGTGGCATTCACAAAAAGGCAGGAGTTAGAGCTGGATGTGGCAGAGTTAAAGATGTTAAGATTTGCACTGGGTGTGACGAGGGTGGACAGGATTAGGAATAAGTATATTAGAGGGTCAGCCCAGGTTGGAAAGTTTGGAGACAAAGCCAGAGAGGCAAGATTACATTGGTTTGGACATGTGCTGAGGAGGGATGCTGATTATATTGGGAAAAAGATGCTAAGGATGAAGCTACCAGGTAAAAGGAAAAGGGGAAGGCCTAAGATAAGGTTTATGGTTGTGTTGAGAGAGGACATGCAGGTGGTTGGTATGACAGAGCAAGATGCAGAGGACAGGAAGAAATGGAAACAGATGATCCACTTTGGTGACCCCTAATGGGAACAGCTGAACGAAGATGATGATATGGGTTTCCTGTGTCATAGAGGAGGATCTATAGTTAGCAAAGATATGGTATGGGACTTTGTCTATGCTAATTTGGATGCAGAGATGCTGAAGCTCATCATACTCTTTGACTAGCCTTGAGGTGTGTTTGTTTTTGATCTGAATAGAAAGGCCAACACTTTTTGTCTCTTTCTGTGCAGTAGGTGGTCTAAATATGTGGAAGGTATTATAGCCCTGCACTGCTCAGATGCTTGTTATGGCTTTAAACTGCATCTTGATAACTGCACAAACGTTTGCATTCTCCAGAGTGAGGAGAGCTTGCAGGGAGTGGAGTTTCTTCTTTTGACTCCTGGTACTGAGCAGTAACATATTTACATTTGCTTGGATTGGTTTTGCTATGCCATAAAATTTGCAAGGTTGGCATTGCCTAAAAAAGACACTGTGGAGAAGGTCAGTGTTTTAGCCAATATTCAAAAGCCTAGAGGGGACAGGAGCAGACCATATTTACCAAAGTGACTATATCCTTCCATGCTGACAAATATTGTATCCCATTTGAGTGACTAGGAAAACTAAACCAATATTGAAGTTAATCATTTTCTGTTTATATCGTGGCATTATCTCTGGAGAAAGTAGCATGCTATTCAATGTTAGGGTCTTACCTGCCTGGGATACACAGTCCCAGAGGTCCATCATGTCTCTCTTCATATATTCTAGGGAGCTATGTCTCTGGTTGTTTACAGCCACATGGACTATGGCTGAGTCAGACTAGTGGTTCAATGACCTGAGTCCATATACGATATGGTAGATCATGGCCCTTGATAGAAAATGAAGCATGACTTTCTCCTTACTCAATGTGAAGAGTGGAGCATGTGTGAGTTTCAAAACAGAGTCTCCTAAGATTAAAATATTCAGTTGTTTAGTGGCTTGCCTTATGGGCTTAGAAGTTGACACTTCTTCTGATGTGGCTGTACGTGTCATTGGTAGAGTGCTTTTGGATTTGTTAAAGATATTTGTTGAAGGTGCAATTCCTGGGAGGCATTTAGGGTTTTGGAAGATTACATTTAAGACTCTCAACATGTGTAGATCTACGTGTCTGGTCCATACTGTGTATGTTGGGTGCAGTGTATGCATTACTGAGAACCTGATTAGTATTATACACACTTGTATGTGACAGCCTCGTCTCCTAGTGACATTGTGTAAATACATCACTCACGTATCTTATCAGGAGGTTTAAGAATTAGTTGATTGCCGTGTACCTGTAAGAAGATTATAGTTAAAACAGTTAATGTGTATAGATCCAAGGATAAGACCTTCCTGAGCGATTTGGATGGATGCCCAGGATAGCAAGTCTACAGTGAGTAGCAGAATTGGTTTCAGGGGCCATACACAGTGAGGATGCATGTAGATTTGTTGTGGTTTAACTTCAAAAGTATGAATAGTACTCAAGTCAGAATATCATCAGAAGATCTGCTTGGGGCTATCAATTAAATGTTCCCTTGGTACTGGACATTCAGAAAGTCACAGATAATTCTACAGACAGGTTCTAGGCTGGACTAGAGGGATTGTTTATGAAGAAAAAATAGGATTGGTGTAACTAAAGAGAGAAACCAGACTGTAAAGTACTGGGGATATGGGTATTATTGTCATATTTTATTGTCTATGTGGCTTTAGCAAATTAAATTTGTGTCAGTCTTTTCTTTTATCAGCTCTGGGGCATATCTTATTTATTAAGGCATGCTTGTTTGATACAATAAAGTGAACAGAAGACAGTACATTATCAACTATTGGAGACATATTTATTTATTAACACATATTATATACTTGTTTGGGAAAATCAGTTAGATAACACAACCCTACATCCTCTAGCAGTGTACACCCTTACAGGCTGTACACTGTAAACACAGAATTGCTTTTTAGTTATAGTAAAACTCCACATACTCAGGGGACATAACCATTCTCAGTGACTAATTCCTTAGGGAAATCTGTTGCTGCTGATTGGTCTGATTATAGGGCATGATGTCCACATTATACTTGGGTGGTGAGTTTGTTTCCTGACTTAACAAATCCTCCCATGTGTCTTATAAATGCAGGTGTTGTCATGCCTCTGGCAGCAGTGTTTATGTGTTGCTACTGTCTGTATTACACTGATGTCACACTTGGAATCGATGATTGCTCACATTCTGTAATCCTTCTGGCAGATGTGTGGACACAGCATGTGTATGTCATCTGTAATGCCTGTCACTTAAATAATAGACAGGAAAGGGCCTAGCCGACAGCCCAGATGTACAGACCTACTCACTGGACCTGAACTATAGATCACATCACATATTTCAACATAGTGAGATGCCACATATGTGATTCAGTGTTCTAGCCATTTGGTGATATAGCTGTTTATGGCCACATATGACAGTGTTGAGTGAATACCTCAGTGTGGATCTGCATTAAATGCCTTGACCTGGTCATCTTTCACAAGATGATACTGTTGTCATCATGCATGGCCTCGTTAACCTATTTGAGGACATCTATCAGATGTAACAGACATGATGTAGCATTAACAACTCACCAAGGTCTGTTGCACACAGCCAGATTATGACTAGTGTACATGTAGGACATGGTGGTCCACCTCACAGTCGAAGAGAGTCAGGATATCTGTATACATGTATGCGTCAGTTGCCTTCTCCCTAACTCAGATGGATGCATGTTAATGTGCACCCTTGTATGGGAATGTAGCCTGTATGGAGGGCTTTCTCACCAAGATAACACAGGACCTATAAACCATGCCATGAGGTATGGGGATAGAGTTAAAGCTAAGTCACTGAATCTGTCTGGTATCAGATGAGGTGAAGTTTGCCTGGCCTCTGGGTCAGTGTCTGACCCTACCCTGGTGGGAGTACTGCATAATCAAAAATCTGATATGGCTGATGACATCAACAGTCATCATCATCATCATCATCATGAGCCCCCTTTTTCCCATTTTTTTATACATGGGGTCAAGGTATCATGTTAACTGTCGCCAACTCTCTTGATTCAGTGCCACACTCCTGCCTTCTTCAACACTCATGCTTGACAGTCACAGATCTTCTTTCACACAATCCATCTACCTTTTTGGTGGACATCCTTGCTTCCTCTTACCTTCTTCCTGTCTGTTCCAAGTCTTCCTCACCAGATCATCTTCTGCTTTTCTACACATGTGCCAAAACCACCACAATCTGCTTTCTTTGATATTTTCTGCAACTGGAGCTACTTTGGTGTCTGCTCGTATGTCCTCATTTCTTCATCTGTCCCACAGTGTGCATTCTGCCACCTTTCTCAGGCACTTCATTTCCATCACATCTAGCTTTTTCAACTGTTCTGCCTTTACTGCCCAGGTTTCTGTACCATACAGTAGTACTGGTCACACCACTATCTTGTACACCTTACTTTTCAGCTTCTTTGGCATTCTTCTGTCATAGACTACACCTGATACTCTATGCCAGTTGGCTGCAGCCCCTCTGAATCTAGCTTTGACCTCTTCATTCAGATTACCCTTCTCCTCAACCACCCCTCCCAGATACTTGAAGCTGTTTACCTGTTCCACTATCTTTCCTTCTGTCTCTGTTCTCAGCTTCTTCTGATCTCCCCAATTTGCTGCCATTACCACCGTCTTATCTGTGGTTAGTTTCATCCTATGTGCCTTCAGAGTTGCATTCCATTCTCCTATCCTTTGCTGAAGTTCTAGCTCAAAGTCTGCCTGTATTGCCAAATTGTCTGCATACATCAGCTTTGTTGATCTGTCCCCTCCAACCTGTTTGCTAATGTTGTCCATCACCAGTATGAACAGCAGTGGGCTCAGAGCTGAACTCTGATCTACACCCACTCACACTGGGAACCTCTTTGTGAGGCCGAACACTGTTCGTACTTGAGTCACTGGGTCCTTGTACATAGCCTGCAATAATTCTACCAATGTTTCCAGGACTTCAAACCACCACAGTACTGCCCAGATTAGGTTTCTTGGGACCTTGTCATATGCTTTCCCCAAGTCTAGGAATGGCCAGTTGGACTCTCTCCTCATTTCTAGCTTCTTTGCAAGTATCTGTCTCAATGCAAATATGGGGTCAATTGTGCTGCATCTTGATCGGAACCCAAACTGTTTATCTCCCATCTTACATTCTACTACTCTGCATATCTGTTTATCAATCACTGTCTCCAGAATTTTCATGCAGTGTGGTAGGAGTTTGATCACTCTGTACTAACCACAGTTGCGGATGTCTCATTTGTTCTTGTACTCTGGCACAAGTGTTCTTATTCTCCAGTCATGTGTGATATGCCTTTCTCTCCACACTGCTATTAGAATGTTCAGGAGCCATTTCTCCCCTATCTCACCCAGCATCTTTATCATATCTGCTGTCACCACATCTGAGCCTGCTGCTTTCCCTGACCATCTTCCTTAGTGCTGTTCTTACTTCTTCTAAGGTGGGTTCCTCTTCTTCTCTAATTGTAGGCTGTTTCTGAGGCAGTACAGCTTCTGTGGGGTTTTCATCGTTCAGAAGCTGCTGGAAATACTCCTTCCATCTGTCTTTGATGTCCTGTGGACTGGTAAGCAGGTTGCTGCTGGCATCCCTTATGAAGGGTGTCTGACTGTCTTCTTTATCTTTCTGTCTTTGCCTTGCAACCTGATATGGTTTCTTTGGGCCCCTTACTGAGTCACTTTCCAGAAGCTGGTAGAGTGCCTCCAATGCCCTATTCTTTGCTATTGCAACTTCTTTCTTAGCTTCTTTGTTAGCCAACCAGTAGTCCTTTCCAGCCTGGTCAGTCTTTTCTATCTCCCATTTCTTCCTGCACTCCTTCTTTCTTTTGATGACTTCCTGGACTTCTGCATTCCACCACCAGCTTTCCTTATGTACCTTATTTACATATCTGGCTTGGCCACATATCTTTTCTGTAGTCCTAACACATGCTGTTTTTAGGAGCTGCCACTCCTCTTCAACTTCACCTATTTACACCTCTTCTTGGGGTGCTAGAACCCTGAGTAATTCCTTGAACTGCTGTGCTTTCTCTCCAGTCAACTTCCAAGTCTTCAGCCTGGTCTCTGTTGACCTTAGAGCCTTCTCTGAACACTGCTTGCTGCTGATTGTGGCAACTAATGGTTTATGCTGTGGGCTGACTGTTTCACTGGGGATGACTTTGCAATCATGGATTTTACCCCAGTTCCTTTTCCTTACTAGGAGGAAGTCTTCCTGAGTTGCATGTTGACTACTCTTGTATGTGATCTTGTGACTGTCTCTCTTTCTGAACCATGTGTTGGCTACTATCAAGCCATTTGCCAGAGAGACATCTAGAATGGCTTCTCCTTCTTTATTCCTGTTACCCCACCCATGTGGACCCAGGCAGTCCTCATAACCTTTTCTGTCTGCCTCGATATGTGCATTCAAGTCACCCATTATCAACACCAATTCATGTTGTTCTGCTTTATCCAGTAAGTACTGCAACTGCTGTCTGAATGCATTCTTTTCCTCACTATGACATCCCTGCTGTGGGGCAAATGCTGATATTATGAATATTGCCCTATCATTACACTGGTGTCTGATTGTCATGAGTCTTTCATTAATTCTGATGATATCCCTCACTGTCTTCTGAAGCCCCTCTCTCACCACAATTCCTACACCATTTCTACCCTGTCCCCCACCTGAGTAGTAGAGTCTGGATCCCAAGCCAAGTGGCTTTGCTTCACTGCCCTTCCATCTCTTCTATTGGATACATAGGATGTCCAGCCTCCTACGTATCATCATGTCATCCACTTCCAAGCTGCATCCTCTCAGTGAATCTACATTAAGCATAGCAATTCTCAGGTCATGTTTGGCAGGTTGGTTGTTTTTTTACATCCAGCATTCGCTCAACAGAGCTATCCTAGGTAACCCAGTCTGGGCAGCCAGACACTGGCCAGCCAGTAGCTTATTGGCCCAGGGCTTCTGGGCTTTATGGCGAGCACACACTGACCAGTAAAGCCACATATACCTCTCCCACCATTAGTGTGGGTCCCTGGCATGGGTGAGAGTAGGCCAGGTCCTCATCCCACTTATCACCACTAACTACCCATGGCCATTTTGCCGACATTAGTCAACATGACTGAATCACCTAGAGCCATATTTTACACCATCGAGTGGTTAGCCCTGCCACAGCATGCAGTCTGTGATCTGTGTTCTCATATCTTGAGAATACTGCACACCACAGTAAATGGCCAAAGTGGTTTGTCTGTACAACTCTTCCCCCTATAGGCACCACGTAGAGTCTGTGATGCTGCCCACAGCTCCATTCATTGGTGAGTTTGAGATGGAAACACTGTCTTTTGGACATGGAAGAAACCCCAAGGAGACACAGAGAGAACATGCAAACTCCAAACAGACATTGGTCGGAGGTCAGGATCGAATTTCGTACCTTGTACATGGGAGGTGAAGACCTTAACTACTAAGCCATCTTGTCCCTAGCAGTGTCTGTCAAAAAGAAGATAACAGTGTCCCAAATGCTGGTGTAAAATGTTCTCTATGATGTCAAGCATGAGCTCATCCACACACTCAGTTGACTGCAGTGAGAATAGAACCCCTACCCATCTAAGTACACAGACAACAGAAATCAGTACTTTACACAAGTGCCATGGAACAAGTCTGACTATGGGCTAGGCTTATAAATGCCCTTGGGCAGATAGCCTAGTATGAACCTATGAACCTATGAACCTATGGAGTGTGTCAGACAACACTTTATAGGTGATGACATCAGCATTGCCTGTTAAAGAGAAAATAGCATCCCGCATGCTGGTGTGAAATGATGTCTGCAATGTCAAGCATAAGCTTACACAAACAAGATTTGATATTACATTTTGTAGTGTGATTGATATATGTGCAGAAAAAGTACTGAGAATCTAGGGTTGCAGTGCTTGGGAGGGTGGCAAAACATGGATGTATTTTAAATATGTGACATAATGTTAGACAGGCCTTTCAGCTTGTAATGTATCCACATGTAATTTCATGTACTACACAGAAATGGACTGTAAACAGCTGTAATACAGCATAATATATACATTTCCATAGCACAGTGAGCAGGTTTGCTTGACGGTTAGCAAAGTGAATATGCATGTGCGAGACACATGCTTGTGCGTAGATAAGCGGTTCGCAAATGTGAGCCACATTGCTAAAGTCTGATAGTTAGTACTAAGACTAAAGAATGCACCTGCTGCTTAACTGACTCTGTAGAAGCACATGTTAATGCATTGATACATTCCATTTTTGGGCTAGATGATACTAGGTTAAAATATAGGTGTATCTAATACTTTAAAATACTTTTCATTACAGAGTGATAATGCAATCACATGAATTGGTTATACAAGCTGTGTTGTTGTGCAGTGGGGTTAAGCAGCATTGCATGGGGGTAACCACAACTGTTTGCCATTGCTCACATTGGTGAGCAATGCACACCTCAGCACAAACATGGAGCCCAAAAATTGAAAGGATCCATTGCTTCTCCAGCAGCTTATGTGTGGTGTGTAATTCTGTAACAATACTCTGCTCAGCACAACCAAGTGTAATATCTGGACGGTGACCAGAAAGACCACTGCTGACACTTGGATGCAGTAAAAAACTTTTTATTCCAAATTAAACACGTCTCAAACAGGTTAAGCGCTTTCAGCTGTAACAAACAGCCTTCCTCAGAACAAAGTTATGCCTGTATGGTCTAACTTTTATACACAGTCAGCTACTCACTTAATAGAATAATCATCCTGTATGCCGCCAAAATGTTTAAGGGTGTATTACTATCTATACAGGAAAATTCACATATACTTTCATGGTCTAAACACTTCATCCTTGTTGACTGTAACAATAAAATTCATATACAAACAACCATGATGTAGCGTGTATAAAGTACATATATATCTCATCCTAACCTATCCTCTCTATTACATTCTATTCTATCTAAAATTACTGTATGCACATTAAAAATGTATAAACAATACATTTATATAAATTAAAAATATGTGATGAAAATGTTCCTAATTAAAATACATAAGTATCCTTATTAAAAAATATGGGAAAATCCATCACATATGGTTCACAACATTAATCAATATTTGAGTTACAAATCATTAACCATACTTTCCCTATTCCATCATAAATTCTGCGCATGATACAACCATGCCGTACCTAATGACAACATAATATTGTAACCTAGACATCGAGATGTATACTACACTATGCATATAGGAAAATCAGACTACTATGGGAGAATAAGAATAATAGGGCATATAGGAAATTGTGTTCAACTATAATCCAGCCATATTCTTGAGATATAGATGTACATGTCAACTGTATGTATAGATATAAAAGGTCAGTATAACATAATTATTTCTCTCTTTGTAATGAATATATGTGCTTACTCATAATAAGGCTAAAAAGGGTTTAATACTCACAAAGTCATTAAGACCTGGTTTTCTAGTAGAGTCTGTCAGAATCTGCCATCTACTCTCACTTGCTGCTAACTCCATCTTCCAATTGCCTCCAGTAGGTGTAATAGGGATCTGATCTACAATAGCAAAAATGAAACTATGATCTATCCCTTGTTCCATAACATGTCTATATAATGCGTTTTTACTATCACATTTCTGTATTCTATATGTATGTTCATATATGCGTTTCTTTAATTGTCTTTCAGTTTTCCCAATATAGTGTGCATTGCATTTGATGCAATTAGCTATGTACACAACACCCTTCGAACAGCAATTCCCAACTTTACATCTTATGAAAGTATTGTTAATATCATCTAATCTGATGGTGTTAGCTATATTAATGTACTTACATTGCTTACACCTACCACACTTTGTTGTACTTTTATGTGTGTCTGCTTTACCCTTGATATCACTAACTTTTTCCAACATCCGTTTAATGTTGGGTGCTGTTTTGTACACACATTTTGGATATTTATCCAAACTTTGTTCATTTCCTATAGTTGTAATAATTGCCCAATGCTTTTCCACAATTTCTTTAATCAAGTGTGAATGAGGTGTATATGTGAGTACACAAACTCTACCTTGAAAAATATTAACTCCTTTGTCTTTGTACGACATTTTGTAGCACCCTAATAATGGTGGATATTTATTTCCCCATTCATCTCTCACATATCCAATGATGTTGTTTACCATTTGTATTGGATATGCCCTATCTAAAAATAACTGTCTTAAATTTTCCAATTCTTTCTCCATAATGGTCCTGGTGGAGGACATCCTAGCTACTCGGATACATTGCCCTTTCACTATATTTTTAAATACATGCGGGGGATGACAGCTACTGAAGTGTATATAATCATTAGAAAATGTGGGCTTTCTGTAAAGCTTAGAAATAAAACCCACTTCATCATGGCTGATAAATACATCCAAAAATGCTATTCCGGTATTACTGCACTTGTATGTAAACTTAAGAAAACTGGTGGTACTGTTTATATAAGTCATAAATTCCTGTATTTTTTCTTTAGTGCCATTCCACAAGATAAAAATATCGTCCAGGAATCTGGCGTAATATAAGATATCGGAATAGTATTTGCTGTTAAATATATACTCTGACTCCCACTCCAGCATGACTAGATTTGCAAAAATGGGAGCACACGCTGCTCCCATAGCCACTCCTCTTGTTTGTTTGAAAAATTCTCCCTGAAACGCTATGTAGTTATGGTCCAGCACAAGTCCCATCATGTCACAAATCAACATAATCTTGTTCCATGTCAAATCTGAATATTTCCTTAGGCTACTGGCAAAAAATTCCAGGCCCTCATCTTTGGGGATACTAGAGAATAGGTCCTGCACATCTATAGTGAGATAAATCATGTTGGAATTCCATTTCTCTCTGGTTAAATCACCCAAAAATCTCCAGGAGTCTTTCATTACATGAGAGATGGATTTATATATGTCTTTAAGCCAGCTATCTATGAGTTTCCCTATGTTAAATGTTTTGGAACGGGAACCTGAAACTATAGGGCGAAATGGGGGGTTCTCCATACTCTTGTGTATCTTAGGAATTCCCACCATCTTAGCTAACACTGGATAATCAGTCTTAATAAAAGAATACGTATCGTTACAAACCCTATTGTCAATCAAATATTCTTCTATAACCAAATCTATTCTTTTATGACCAATGTTAATTTGGTTAATAGATATACTCTCATAATTTCCTGACTCGTGAAAGAGTTTATAAAGCGCTTCATTATAAACATTTGTATAGTAAATTACTGCGCCACCACCCTTGTCTGGCTTCATAATTCTTAACTCTTTGTTGTTCATGAGTGTATGTAATGCTTGTCTCTCGAGATCTGTGAGATTATCTATATCTGACAATTTGGTTTTCCTAATATTTTTGTACGTCCAGTATATGTCGTTGCACACTAATCTTTCATAGTTCGCAACTTGCTGATTGTTGTCAGGAATATAAGTACTTTTCTTTTTCAGATCAGTCCCTGCTATACCTATCTGTCCCTTCTCCACACTATTATTGATGTTGTTAAATTGTATGGCCAGGTTGAGTCTTCTACAGAACATTTTGATCTCCTTAATGTTGTCTACTAGTTGCAATCTACTTACTGGAATATATTTCATACCTTTACTCAGCAATGATCCCATCTCAGGATTTACTGTCATTTCCGTATAATTATACACCTTAAATCCATCAAATGTGTTTATTTCTGGGAGCGTACTGTGTGTCTCTATTATACTAGTATGACTAATATTATCAATCAAGCCTTCTTCACTGCTATACTTCACTGCTTCGTCATCTTTCTCAGGCTGTATTTTAAAGTTACTTATGATTGTACCCTTTGTCATACTAGGCTTAATAGAGTTGTCATAAGAGTTATTTACCACTGCTTGTAATGATTTCTTGCTGGAAAGAATCTTCCCCCCTGAAAATTTTCTTCCCTTCCATTAGTTCTAACAGATTTTCTTCTAGTGTGGAAATTGTTCACTTCATTATTACCATCTCTATATGTCGGCCATACATATGCCCTATTGTTTTTGTATATTTCAACATCACGAATGATCTTCCTGTTCTTCCTCTCCACTATATTCTGTATTTTGCTGTCTGCAATTTCATACTGTTTCCTATACAAATCCTTCCATGTATCAAAATCATTATGACCTATTATCATGTTGTTAATATTCTCTAGTTCGTTAGCCAGCTTAATAAGTTTTTCGTCCAAATGTTTGATAACAGTCTTGATAAATGCATACCCAAAATTGTCAAATAATTCATTAAAATCTTTAATAATCTCACTCCCATATTTAATTCCTAATGGTAGTTTAAAAAATCTCATGCCTTTTGGTACAATCTTTAGTTTAAGACATTTAGATAAATAGCAACAATCTAATTTGGTGTTTTTGTAGGAAACTAGTTTCTTTCCATACTCAAAAATCATTTCTTTAACAGACATATATGTCTTGTCCATACCATTGACCCTATTATTAACAAAACGTCCATTGTCATCACAAAAAACAAAACTTTCGTCTAGGAACTGCACCATCAGTTCGTCTTCGATACAGTCTCTGTTGCGACCTTTGTTTTTGGTGCTTTTAATATTAACATTACCTTCTATATTATGACCATTATGTTGCAAAGAAGGTTTAAATCGGCAGGGGCTGTAACAATCAACCATATATGTCTTGGAAACAGTACCTTTAGGGGCCTGTACGGCCTTAGATTTCCCTTTTCCGTAAGTTCTTATACTTGGATATTCCTTCGGTCGTGCTCCGTTCTGTAATGTGTCTTGTCGCCCTCTATTAAAGCTAAAGTCGAACGTGTCGTCCTGACCCATGATATCACATGGGTGGTTACTACACAATTGTACATCACTATCGTTGATTATATCAATCCCCTCCAGTACAGTACCTTTCCTTTTGGTTGCTGCATCAACCACATTCTCCATTAATATATTTACACCCGTATCCAAATCCACGCTTCTCAAACCTTTGGGAAAGCAGCGGTCGGGTGTTTGTGTCGAGTTTCTTTCATAATGTTCACAAGATGTAACTGATTCAAACGAGCGACGTTCCTTACGTATGTCCGATGTCATCACTTCCTCTGGTATCCGAACTTCTCCATCCTCCGTTATCGGTCCTACGATCCTCTTCCGTACCTTTCCCTTAGGAGCTTTGGTTGTTGCCAGCCCGGCAACCACATCCAACAATTTATGTACTTCATTCTGCAAGGCGGCGAGGTCAGCTCTTAAAAGAGCTATTTCGTCCTTAGGTAGCGAAGCAGGCAATGGTTTCTCCAGGTCAGCCATGCGCAGAATTTATGATGGAATAGGGAAAGTATGGTTAATGATTTGTAACTCAAATATTGATTAATGTTGTGAACCATATGTGATGGATTTTCCCATATTTTTTAATAAGGATACTTATGTATTTTAATTAGGGACATTTTCATCACACATTTTTAATTTATATAAATGTATTGTTTATACATTTTTAATGTGCATACAGTAATTTTAGATAGAATAGAATGTAATAGAGAGGATAGGTTAGGATGAGATATATATGTACTTTATACACGCTACATCATGGTTGTTTGTATATGAATTTTATTGTTACAGTCAACAAGGATGAAGTGTTTAGACCATGAAAGTATATGTGAATTTTCCTGTATAGATGGTAATACACCCTTAAACATTTTGGCGGCATACAGGATGATTATTCTATTAAGTGAGTAGCTGACTGTGTATAAAAGTTAGACCATACAGGCATAACTTTGTTCTGAGGAAGGCTGTTTGTTACAGCTGAAAGCGCTTAACCTGTTTGAGACGTGTTTAATTTGGAATAAAAAGTTTTTTACTGCATCCAAGTGTCAGCAGTGGTCTTTCTGGTCACCGTCCAGATATTACACTTGGTTGTGCTGAGCAGAGTATTGTTACGGAGTTGCTTTTTGGATGGCTGACCTGGAGAAACCATTGCCTGCTTCGCTACCTAAGGATGAAATAGCTCTTTTAAGAGCTGACCTCGCCGCCTTGCAGAATGAAGTACATAAATTGTTGGATGTGGTTGCCGGGCTGGCAACAACCAAAGCTCCTAAGGGAAAGGTACGGAAGAGGATCGTAGGACCGATAACGGAGGATGGAGAAGTTCGGATACCAGAGGAAGTGATGACATCGGACATACGTAAGGAACGTCGCTCGTTTGAATCAGTCACATCTTGTGAACATTATGAAAGAAACTCGACACAAACACCCGACCGCTGCTTTCCCAAAGGCTTGAGAAGCGTGGAATTGGACACGGGTGTAAATATAGTGATGGAGAATGGGGTTGATGTAGCAACCAAAAGGAAAGGTATTGTACTGGAGGGGATTGATATAATCAACGACAGCGATGTACATTTGTGTAGTAACCACCCATGTGATATCATGGGTCAGGACGACACGTTCGACTTCAGCTTTAATAGAGGGCGACAAGACACACTACACAACGGAGCACGACCGAAGGAATATCCAAGTATAAAAACTTATGGAAAAGGGAAATCTAAGGCCGTACAGGCCCCTAAAGGTACTGTTTCTAAGACATATATGTTTGATTGTTACAGCTCCAGCCGATTTAAACCTTCTTTGCAACATAATGATCATAATATAGAAGGTAATGTTAATATTAAAAGCACCAAAAACAAAGGTCGCAACAGAGACTGTATCGAAGACGAACTGATGGTGCAGTTCCTAGACGAAAGTTTTGTTTTTTGTGATGACAATGGACGTTTTGTTAATAATAGGGTCAATGGTATGGACAAGACATATATGTCTGTTAAAGAAATGATTTTTGAGTATGGAAAGAAACTAGTTTCCTACAAAAACACCAAATTAGATTGTTGCTATTTGTCTAAATGTCTTAAACTAAAGATTGTACCGAAAGGCATGAGATTTTTTAAACTACCATTAGGAATTAAATATGGGAGTGAGATTATTAAAGATTTTAATGAATTATTTGACAATTTTGGGTATGCATTTATCAAGACTGTTATCAAACATTTGGACGAAAAACTTATTAAGCTGGCTAACGAACTAGAGAATATTAACAACATGATAATAGGTCATAATGATTTTGATACATGGAAGGATTTGTATAGGAAACAGTATGAAATTGCAGACAGCAAAATACAGAATATAGTGGAGAGGAAGAACAGGAAGATCATTCGTGATGTTGAAATATACAAAAACAATAGGGCATATGTATGGCCGACATATAGAGATGGTAATAATGAAGTGAACAATTTCCACACTAGAAGAAAATCTGTTAGAACTAATGGAAGGGAAGAAAATTTTCAGGGGGGAAGATTCTTTCCAGCAAGAAATCATTACAAGCAGTGGTAAATAACTCTTATGACAACTCTATTAAGCCTAGTATGACAAAGGGTACAATCATAAGTAACTTTAAAATACAGCCTGAGAAAGATGACGAAGCAGTGAAGTATAGCAGTGAAGAAGGCTTGATTGATAATATTAGTCATACTAGTATAATAGAGACACACAGTACGCTCCCAGAAATAAACACATTTGATGGATTTAAGGTGTATAATTATACGGAAATGACAGTAAATCCTGAGATGGGATCATTGCCGAGTAAAGGTATGAAATATATTCCAGTAAGTAGATTGCAACTAGTAGACAACATTAAGGAGATCAAAATGTTCTGTAGAAGACTCAACCTGGCCATACAATTTAACAACATCAATAATAGTGTGGAGAAGGGACAGATAGGTATAGCAGGGACTGATCTGAAAAAGAAAAGTACTTATATTCCTGACAACAATCAGCAAGTTGCGAACTATGAAAGATTAGTGTGCAACGACATATACTGGACGCATAAAAATATTAGGAAAACCAAATTGTCAGATATAGATAATCTCACAGATCTCGAGACAAGCATTACATACACTCATGAACAACAAAGAGTTAAGAATTATGAAGCCAGACAAGGGTGGTGGCGCAGTAATTTACTATACAAATGTTTATAATGAAGCGCTTTATAAACTCTTTCACGAGTCAGGAAATTATGAGAGTATATCTATTAACCAAATTAACATTGGTCATAAAAGAATAGATTTGGTTATAGAAGAATATTTGATTGACAATAGGGTTTGTAACGATACGTATTCTTTTATTAAGACTGATTATCCAGTGTTAGCTAAGATGGTGGGAATTCCTAAGATACACAAGAGTATGGAGAACCCCCCATTTCGCCCTATAGTTTCAGGTTCCCGTTCCAAAACATTTAACATAGGGAAACTCATAGATAGCTGGCTTAAAGACATATATAAATCCATCTCTCATGTAATGAAAGACTCCTGGAGATTTTTGGGTGATTTAACCAGAGAGAAATGGAATTCCAACATGATTTATCTCACTATAGATGTGCAGGACCTATTCTCTAGTATCCCCAAAGATGAGGGCCTGGAATTTTTTGCCAGTAGCCTAAGGAAATATTCAGATTTGACATGGAACAAGATTATGTTGATTTGTGACATGATGGGACTTGTGCTGGACCATAACTACATAGCGTTTCAGGGAGAATTTTTCAAACAAACAAGAGGAGTGGCTATGGGAGCAGCGTGTGCTCCCATTTTTGCAAATCTAGTCATGCTGGAGTGGGAGTCAGAGTATATATTTAACAGCAAATACTATTCCGATATCTTATATTACGCCAGATTCCTGGGCGATATTTTTATCTTGTGGAATGGCACTAAAGAAAAAATACAGGAATTTATGACTTATATAAACAGTACTACCAGTTTTCTTAAGTTTACATACAAGTGTAGTAATACCGGAATAGCATTTTTGGATGTATTTATCAGCCATGATGAAGTGGGTTTTATTTCTAAGCTTTACAGAAAGTCCACATTTTCTAATGATTATATACACTTCAGTAGCTGTCATCCCCCGCATGTATTTAAAAATATAGTGAAAGGGCAATGTATCCGAGTAGCTAGGATGTCCTCCACCAGGACCATTATGGAGAAAGAATTGGAAAATTTAAGACAGTTATTTTTAGATAGGGCATATCCAATACAAATGGTAAACAACATCATTGGATATGTGAGAGATGAATGGGGAAATAAATATCCACCATTATTAGGGTGCTACAAAATGTCGTACAAAGACAAAGGAGTTAATATTTTTCAAGGTAGAGTTTGTGTACTCACATATACACCTCATTCACACTTGATTAAAGAAATTGTGGAAAAGCATTGGGCAATTATTACAACTATAGGAAATGAACAAAGTTTGGATAAATATCCAAAATGTGTGTACAAAACAGCACCCAACATTAAACGGATGTTGGAAAAAGTTAGTGATATCAAGGGTAAAGCAGACACACATAAAAGTACAACAAAGTGTGGTAGGTGTAAGCAATGTAAGTACATTAATATAGCTAACACCATCAGATTAGATGATATTAACAATACTTTCATAAGATGTAAAGTTGGGAATTGCTGTTCGAAGGGTGTTGTGTACATAGCTAATTGCATCAAATGCAATGCACACTATATTGGGAAAACTGAAAGACAATTAAAGAAACGCATATATGAACATACATATAGAATACAGAAATGTGATAGTAAAAACGCATTATATAGACATGTTATGGAACAAGGGATAGATCATAGTTTCATTTTTGCTATTGTAGATCAGATCCCTATTACACCTACTGGAGGCAATTGGAAGATGGAGTTAGCAGCAAGTGAGAGTAGATGGCAGATTCTGACAGACTCTATTAGAAAACCAGGTCTTAATGACTTTGTGAGTATTAAACCCTTTTTAGCCTTATTATGAGTAAGCACATATATTCATTACAAAGAGAGAAATAATTATGTTATACTGACCTTTTATATCTATACATACAGTTGACATGTACATCTATATCTCAAGAATATGGCTGGATTATAGTTGAACACAATTTCCTATATGCCCTATTATTCTTATTCTCCCATAGTAGTCTGATTTTCCTATATGCATAGTGTAGTATACATCTCGATGTCTAGGTTACAATATTATGTTGTCATTAGGTACGGCATGGTTGTATCATGCGCAGAATTTATGATGGAATAGGGAAAGTATGGTTAATGATTTGTAACTCAAATATTGATTAATGTTGTGAACCATATGTGATGGATTTTCCCATATTTTTTAATAAGGATACTTATGTATTTTAATTAGGAACATTTTCATCACATATTTTTAATTTATATAAATGTATTGTTTATACATTTTTAATGTGCATACAGTAATTTTAGATAGAATAGAATGTAATAGAGAGGATAGGTTAGGATGAGATATATATGTACTTTATACACGCTACATCATGGTTGTTTGTATATGAATTTTATTGTTACAGTCAACAAGGATGAAGTGTTTAGACCATGAAAGTATATGTGAATTTTCCTGTATAGATGGTAATACACCCTTAAACATTTTGGCGGCATACAGGATGATTATTCTATTAAGTGAGTAGCTGACTGTGTATAAAAGTTAGACCATACAGGCATAACTTTGTTCTGAGGAAGGCTGTTTGTTACAGCTGAAAGCGCTTAACCTGTTTGAGACGTGTTTAATTTGGAATAAAAAGTTTTTTACTGCATCCAAGTGTCAGCAGTGGTCTTTCTGGTCACCGTCCAGATATTACACTTGGTGTGTAATTCTATTTTTGACCAGATACAAGGTGTTAAAATTGAGTAGATAAGAAAGTGGTGAAATGGAGAGCAAGTAGGGGAAGAATAAAGGGAAAACAGCACAGGAATGTGCAGGAGGGAGGTAGGAAAGAACCATAATGATGCATTTCTTTAACAGTGCAAACTGAACATGTGTGAAAAATATTAACTGAATTTGGACTGTAACCTCCAGAGAAAGGGGTGAGCACAAGAAAATCATGTTGTATAGTCAATTGAATTGGTGTCAAAAAGTGTGTAAAATGGAGAGATATGTATGGGATGATTTTTTTTTTTGTGGGACAGGTGACTATTTATTTTTTTTTATGAGAGAGGGAGGAATATTGGGGAAGGGACGTAGGCATGTCTGGGTCAGGTAAATTGCATAGGTGAGGCAGGAGTTGCAGACAGACAAGACAAACAAGACAAGAGACAGGGAAGGTGATGGACACAAAAGGTAGGGGGACACCATGATTAGGATGAGGGTGGGGACATGCTGAACCCATGGTCGTCAAGTGGGTGACAGTGAGAATCGAGTCATCACCCACTGGACTGTCATCCCTGTCACCTCACTCTGCTACTGGCTGGAATACTTCATGCCTCCTTCTCTTCTTCCTAGGACTGTGCAAAATAAAGTACAGCAACCTCTTCAGCCTGCATAGTTGTGCACCAATTGTGCAGCACATAACCCTATGCACCATCTCTCTGGCAGCTCAGTGGAGATGATAAAATCACCACCTCTGTCACGGCTTCTGTAGGGTACCATTGGACAAGCCTCTAGGGCAGAACTACTTGATGGTGCAAATAGTGCAGTGGCAGCAGAGGCTGTGATGCTAGGTTGGCTTTTAGGTGTTCTGGACATCAGTGCTGGAGCCAGTTGTGGGAGGAGGCAGATCCTGTGGGACAGACCTACCCTGCATTGCTGTGGAGCATTTAGTGATGTGACACACATGGATGGCATGGACATATTTTTGACAGAACATAATAAAATTAAAAAGGGAAATAAAACAATAAAATAAACATATAAAATAGAAAATGCAATAACATAAAATGACATAAAATTCATAAATGGAAATAAAATTAAAAAAAATGACATTACATATTTTATTAAATAATATGAAATAAAAAAATAAAAATAGAGGTAAGGATTGGGTGAGAGAAAACAAAGAGGTAGGATTAGTGCCTTCATATGTGACATACAATGCATTGATACAATTATTTGACTCTATTATATTAACTTTTACATTTACAACTACCACCTCCTAACAGATGCACACTATACTACAGATTGCAGTAAGTAATCCTTGACGTGTATATATTTCACATATGTTCAGGGCATTTGTGACACTGGTATAGAGGTTATAATATTATAGGTTCATAGGTTCATAGGAGGTTACTAGGCTATTGTCCCTAGGAACTTAATAAGCCTAGCCATGTTATACCCTTGTACCCTTATTGACCAAGTTACATGGTTTATATTTGCAGCATTAGTCTATGATCAGCACTGACTGCCCTTATCCAAAAGGGGCATAGGTGACACCTCCGGGGTCAGTTTACGGTCTTCCATCCAGTTGTCTAAGTTATGCTTAAATAGTTTAATTGAGGAGCTCTACTTTATGCAACTTGGGAGTTTGTTCCAGAGGAGTGGCAATCTCTGGGAGACATATCTGTCTCTCCATTATGTCCTGTTAATGTCACAGGCTAGATTAAGATCCCTAGAGTGAGTGAATCTTGTCCCATTGGAATTTGGGCAGGGTTTGAGACTGCAGTGTAGGCCAGGCACAAGTTGACTGTTAGCAGCCTATAAGATAGAGAGTACAGTGACAGGCCCTTCAGTCTGCCCATGTAGGTCATTTGTTGAAGGCCCTGAATTTTCTTTGTAAGAAACCTCTGAGATCTATCCAGCTGCTACAGGTGTCTGGTGAGAAATGCAAAATAGAAGGCCTTCCTTACTAATGTGGATACATGCTGATCAAAGTTAAAGTTACTATCAACCTGTGTTCCCAAATTTCTCACCACAATGTTTGAGCTAAGGTGGGTACTGTTAATATTGTAATTCGCAGTGACTTCCCCTTTGCAAAAGGGTTGAGAATGCATTTTTTGCATTTAGTTTAAGTCTGTGACTTTGGCACCAGTCATTTGACTGTGTAAGCCCTTTTTTATAGAATGTCAACATCATTGGGGCACATGGTGATTGAACCCAGTTTGCAGTCATCAACAAACTTAAGCCACAGACCATTTATTTACACCTAGACTTCTGAGAAATAGATTCTAAAGAGTAGGAAGCCCAGCATAGATCCTTGTGGTACACCACTGGCAACTGATCTGCTGGTAGAGGTAGAATCTATAACTTTGACTGTATGCGTTCTGTTGGTGAGCCAGCTGGCTACCCATGCAGTAACATATGAGTTAATTCCCAGCTGGGTGAGTTTCTCAACAATACCTCAGTGGGGGATTGTGTCAATAGCCTTGGCTATATTAAGATAGGCTGTATGTACTGTTTTGCCTTCATCCTGGGCTTTGGTGACATTCTCAAAGAAGTCCCCTGGGTTTAATAAGCATGATATACCCTTAATGAAGTCAAATTGGGTTGGGCCAAGAGTTTGAAGGTCACCTATGTCTTTGTTAATAAGGTCAGTGATGATTCTCCCCATGACCTTGCAGATAAGGCTGGTTAGGCTTATGGGTCTATAGTTCCCAGGGTAGGGTGATGGACCCCCTTTGTGCAAGGGAATTATTGTTGTCTTCCACTCTGCTGGGACAAAGCTAGTACTTAGACTTTGGTTGACAAGATTGCCAAGGGTTTTGCTAGGTCCTGTTATAGATCATTTAGTAGGCAGCCTGGGCTGTTATCCGGTCCCATAGAGACTGCATTTTTGGCCTTGGAGAGTGCAGTTATGACCTGCTCTTGTGAGATATTAAGTAGGGGACTGGTGACAGATATGCTTTGGGGTATGTCTGGTGGGGGCAGGGGGTGAAATTTGTGCCAAATCTTGTCTGCTAGCAGGTTGTGATGTCCTCAGATTCAGTATGACTGGTATCATCCACTACTAGTTTGGCACAACGCTGGGCCTTCCCTTTTAGATTTCTGATGTAGCTAAAGAATGCCTTGTGATTATTCTTAGCTAGGGAAGCTAACTTAGCTTAGTAATTGGCTTTAGAGGACTTTACTAGATATCTAATTTACTTGTTCAAGCTGTGAAGGGTGTCCTTCCTCTGCTATGTAAGTTCCCTCTTGTTGTTAAACATTAGTTTTTTCCTCTTGTTGTATAACCTATTTATGCTTGATGTTCACCAGGGTGGCTTGTTTTTTGTGAGAACCTTGTTTTGATCTGTACAGGTAGAGTTGAGACTGTACATTTGCATAGGTGCTTATATCGAACATTTGTGTACACCTTTGTATAAGGGTCATTGTTGACAGTGGTACCTGGGGGTTTGAAACCATTTATGCCATCACATAGGAGGCTATAGTTTGCTTTGGAAAAATGTGTCATCATTTTTGCTCTTGGGTGTTGGGTCAGGTATGACTGTTACTTCAAATGAGATTGATTTATGATCAGACATTACTAGGGATGGCAACACACAGGGGGTAGTGCAGAGACCCCCTTTTGTTGGTGAATACTAAATCTGAGACATTCTAGTCCCTTGCAGGGGTGCAGAATATCTGTTCTGAAGCATTTATAGTAACAAAGTCCAGGAACCTTAGGGTGAGCATGACTCACAATTGATGGAAGGATAGTTGCAATCACCCATGACGAAGGTGTTTGGCTGTAGATTGAGTGACTCAAGTAAGTCCAGGTAGACAGAGTGGCTCTCGTGGTTCATGGTGGGAGACCTATATTTATTTATTTTACATTTGATTACCAGGAAAGTCTGACTGAACACATCCTTTTTCAGCAGTGGCGCAGGGAGAAAAGCTCCAACTGGCTCACTGACAGAACCCACACTGTGAAAGTAGCAGACTCCAAATATGACTTCAGACCAGTGACAAGTGGAGTACCACCGGTTTCAGTCCTGTGTCCTCACCTGTTTGGTATATATTTTTCTGAAGTACAGGCTAACACAGAAGGCCTCTGGCTAATGAAGTTCTCAGATGACTGCAAACTAGGAGCCATAATCAAAACTCCTAACGATGTGGACATCCTACAAAAGGGCCTCACGGAGACAGATGCCTGGTGTCAAAGCCATGGCCTCAAGCTCAGTGCCAAAAAGTGCACTGTCATCTCCTTTGGTAAAAACTTTGTACCCATGAGCTACCACATAGGTGGTAGTTTACTACTACTCAGAGGCGATCTCTGCCTGACATACAAAGCTATGTCAAACCCAGAGCTGTTGGACATGCTCCACTTAAAGAAATCCCAATCCCTCTGAGCTACATGCTCTAGGGACCTAAATCTTGTCACTACAATAAACAGAACATGCTGGAGGGAACGATTTCTGTCTCACAGACTTCCCATACTCTGAAACAAACTACCTATCTGTATTAAAGCTCCTCATTAGCACTCTTCAAGAAAAATCTTGATGATTGGATGGGAAATAGGGAACTCACCCTGGGGATCACCTCTGTGGCTCTGCTCGACAGGGGCACAGGAAAATAATTATCTTGGGTGGCAAAAGCTAGGGCACCTTTTTGGCTAGGCTTATAAATGCTCTAGGGCCAATAGCCTAGTATCTACCTATGAAACTATGAACATTTAGTAAGCATAACAATGTACATTAGGATATTGATAAACATTTTGTACTAGATGCATTTTTGTACAAAGTTAAATATATATCACATATGTAACACATATGTTTAAAGACATACAATATGATACAAGTTTAAGAGACGATTTAGAATCTAATCTAATTTTTAGTGTTTCAGAGAGATGCATAGCAAATTCAATGTATTACATGTCAGAGTAAAAATCACAGAATAAGATTTTGTTGCCTACACCATGCAGAGATGTGTTGGTTCTCCAGAGAAGAAGATGAGAGGGGTAGAGCAGAATATAAAGTTCATGATTTGGCTGCTATTTTAGCAGTAGAGAGGTGGAAAGAGTTGTGGATGGTAGTAGAGGAAAATAGTAGGTTTAATTTAGTTGCAGAGTCTGCAGTGGAAAGGTGGCTACAGTTGAGGGGTAGGATATTAGGATAAGGGTATGGACAAGCCTGGATTGGTACAACAGAGCCAAGTATCAGTCAAATAAGTTCTGAGGATTTTTGAATTGTATTACGGAGAATGTAGTTGTTAGGTTTGTAGGTAGTGTATTCCATATTTTTTGCAATATAATTTGAGAAAAGGAATTCATCTGCATTATTATTTGCTTTAGTCATGTCTGCAAGGAATTTGTTACTAGAGGGGATAGTCCTTTAGGGGGTGTAGGGCTGAAGTATTCCCTGTAATCCAGGGGTGTTATCATGGTGATAACAGAATTTTCTGAGCTAGAGTAAGTTGTCTGTAGAGGAGTTGGTGCAGTTCTAGCCAATGCATTTGTTTTAGAGCTGTACAATGAGGGTACCTGAATGGAGAATCTTTGGCAGACCTTGCTATTTTTTGTACAGTACTCAAGTTTAGCTATGTCTGTTTTTCTAAGATTTGTGAGCAGTGAAGATGCATAAAGAAGTTTTGAGATGAGATGAGTGTCTGCAATAGTTGCTTTAGTGTTTTTGTAAGAAAATGTTTACTTTTATTTAAAGGCCCAGATTTGTGTGAACTTTCTTTATGGTGTTAGAGATGTGGATGTCAAATTAAATATTACTGTCAATCCCAACCCCTAGTAGTTTAGTGTGAGTGACAGGAGAGATGATTGTTTTATTCTTGGATATGATAGGAAAAGGTTGAGTGGGTGGTGTATATTTTGTAGGCATGAAAAGCAGAAGTTTATTTTATTAGGGTTTAGAATTAGTTGGGAGTTAGTAAGGCATGCTTTGACAGATAGAAAGGAAGATTGTGTCAATGTGTGGAGTTCATTAAGTGATGAAGCAGCACAAATTAGTGTGGATTCATCTGCATATTGGATGACTGTAGCACACTGTGCAGAGTATGTAGGTTGTTAGTAAAGTGGGAGAACAGCACGAGTCCTAGGATGGAACCTTGCTGGAACCCTAGAGGTATAGGAAGAAGAGTGGGGAGGTCCTGCTGAAACTGAACTGCCTGCTAATGACCTGTTAAATAGCTTTGGAACCAGGTTCCAGTGGATTTACTGAGATTTAGTTATGAAAGTACATTGATGAGTCTGTTGTGTGAGACCATGATGAAGGCCTTAGACAGGTCAAGAAAGGTAGCAGATACAAACTGTCTGTTATTTCTGTGGTTGTTAACTGCATTTGTGAAAGACATTAGAGCAGTCATAGTACTGTGAAAAGGTCAGAAGCTGTGTTGCATGTTAGGTAGTAATTTATTAGTATTTAGGTATTCCATGATTTGTGTATGTATACACTGCTCAAGGATTTTAGACAGAGGGGAAAGGGCAGGGATGGGTCGATAGTTGTACACTTCAGCTGAACAACCTCCTTTGTGAAGTGGGATAATATGGGAAATCTTGCAGATATTAGGGATTAGGCTTTCAGAGATGGATCTGTTAATTAGAATTGCTACTGGGCTGGCTATTGCATCAGCAGAAATGTTTCGGAATTTGGCTGGTAATTTGTCTGCATCAAATGTTGTGGGCTTCAGTTTTTTAGAAGTTTTTAATCCTGTGTATGGAGACTGGTTGTAGGGTGAAGCTGTGATTTTTGTTCCATGTCTAAGGTGGTTTATTGGAGAAGGAAGAGATTTCAGAGTTGGATAGGGCTAAGACGGATTCAGTGAAGTATTTATTGACTTGGGTAGCTGTATTCTTTGATGGATTTGAGGTGGTGGAGGTGGGTGTACCAGATTTACCTGGGTGTAGTACATTATTAATGGCCTTCCAGATCTTTTTGTGGGTTGTTTTGGTGCTTCATTTGAATATTGTGGTAATAGTTGGTCTTATCTAATTTGATCATATTCTTTGCTTTATTTCTAATAGTTTAGTTTGTTTAGAAGCTTGGGTTTTGGTTTTGTGCCACTAGTCCAAGGCTTTCAGTAGAGATCTAGTTTCTTTAGTAAGCCAAGGTGCAAAGTGCAAGTTTTGGTATGAGCATGTGTGTTTAGGATGTCTAAGAAGGTAGCAGTGAAGTATTTTACTGCTTCATCAAAACTGAGAAGCTTAAGTGGTTCCTTCTTGGAAGTTAGCAGGGTTAAAGTTTTTCTTGTTTTTTATTTGCCAGTATACAGTGTGTTTAAACTGACAGGTATGGTGCCTTACTAGAAAGTTGGTAGGTGGTCGCTCAGGCTGTCTGGTAGGCAGCCAGATTGAAACGATTGGGCTGGTTTATTAATAAGTATCCAGTCAAAGATAGACTGTCTTTTAGAAGACTTATTGTATCTAGTGGGAAATTAGATGAATTGAGTAACTCCATAAAGGTTAATAAGGCTGGTGGGGTTATGGGAGTTACAGGTTAGTGAATCTATATTAATATTCCCCATAATGATAGTTTGCTGAGGGAGTGCATTTGAGGGCCAGTTCCATAAGTTCTCTAGTGTGAATGCATTATTTCTTGGTGGGATATAGCATCCAATGATGTTAATACTTTTTTGGGTTAATTAACTTTTAAGACAGGTAAAACTTAAGTTTCCTACTTTCACATCTAACTCATCTAGTGCATACTGTAGTGTTTAGGATAAAACATTTTTTTTTCATCTTTACTTAAAGCATCCCTGTGACTAGCACTTGCTTTAAAACCTGTTGGAAAGGACTAGGAAGTCTTAAACTGATACAAGCCCTCAACTCTACTTGTTAATAAGGAGAAATTAATCGTAGGTACTAAACAGCCTATAATTGCAAAGTACCTTGCTAAGGTAAGGGAAAACAGCTCCTGTACTTTACAAAAAAAAAGCACCAAACCAGGCATGTCCAAGGTTCAGCTTCCGGTGATTTCTCCTGTCCACCTGGTGAATCTGGGCATACTGGGGCAATGCAGCAATTACCTCATGTACACAGACAACCCTCCCCTCCTACCACCCAACACTAAAACCTGCGAGAGATGCATTTACATAGCCAAATTGGAAACAAAGCTCTCTCTACCCAAGATTATGCTAGACAGTCAAGAGGAGAAGGTTAACACCTGCACTAAACCTCAAGCAACACATAGCCCTTCTAAATCCACAACACTAACAACCACACAGCAATACTAAACCCACAGATGTGGAAGCCCTTAACATTAACCTGCCCAAGCAACAAGGACATACAAAGTTGAAATGCAAACAAACACCAATCACAACCAAAGTGTCACAAAGCTCACAACACCAGTGTGCCACCCAACAACAGCCCCTAAGGCAAGACAACTTACCCAACACTTCAGTCATAGGTGACTCTACAGTCAGGCACACTGATGTCCCATTCACCAGGCTGAACAAGGAGAAAATTACAGTCAGCTGCCTGTCGGGTGCCAGGATCTGCCACATAATGCATGCACTCAAGTCACTCCACAACAAGTACAGATATGACTCTGTCATTGTCCATGCTGGAGTAAATGACTTGAGACGTACCTCCCTGGACAGCATGAAAAGAAGCATGGAAGAGCTCTTGGAACAGGTGACCCAGGCAGATATGACCCTAGCCCTGAGTAGCATCCTGCCTTCACCCAGAATGATACCACATTATAAGGACAAAATGATTGACTTCAACAATTGGCTAAGCTTCTGGTGTCATTGAAAGGGCATCCAGTATCTGTCTGCCTGGGACGACATGATCAACAGACCACGATGCTTTGCCAGAGATGGTCTGCACCTGTCTCTCCTGGGATTCAGTTTACTGGCTAAGGCTCTTTCCACCCCTATAGTGCCATTTTTAGGCAAAGTTCAAAGGACAAAACCACCACTGTAACAGGTACAAGCATGCAAAATCTGAAGGTAATGCTACTCAATGCTAGAAGTCTAAACCTCAAAATGCACTCTCTCTAGGCACTCCTAAAAATGGAGAACATCGATAGCTGTGCAGTAACTGAGACCTGGTTCAAGTCTCCAGAGTGCACTCTTGCAATACCAGGCTACAATTCTTACCACACTTTTCGGCCATCAAACCAGCACCAAAACACTAAAGGTGGAGGAGTGTCCATATTCACCAAGGATATTCACAACACCAGGCTAGTTACCCAGCACAATGCGACTGAAATTCTCCACTTGCAACTAACACTAGTTAAGACTGCAATCCAAATTGTAGCTTGCTACAGATCCCCCCTCCATGCCCCAAGATTCTCACTACACCTTTCTAAACATACTGGAAAATATTAAGATTCAACCAAACACCCTAATACTGGGTGATTTCAACTACCCTGCCTATAACTGGGAAAACTACTGGTGTACCAACACCTTTGCCCAATGGTTTTTGGAATATATAAATTCCAATGCCTTGGATCAGCTAATCCTTAGTCCCACCAAAGGCTCTAATATCCTAGACCTGGTCATTACCAACATGGGAAATTGATGCTCCACACCTATGGTCACCCCTTGTTGGTCAGGTCTGACCATAAGCTAATTACCCTTGACATCCACATACCACCCTACCCTCCAGTAAGGAAACCTCTATAAAAAATGTCTCCAAAGCCAACTTCATGCTACTGAAGTCAGAAGTGACAAACTTCATGACACCCATGCAGATGGGAAGTGAAAGTTTGACTGTTGAATCCTACACTAAGGCACTGTATGAGCATATCCACTCATGCATGAATCGTGCCATCCCAATAGAGCCAAGATGCTCTCCTCCAAAAAAAGGAAGCCAATCTGGTGGTCCCTTGCCATAAAGAAACTTTACAGCAAAAGGAATAAACTGTTGCAGAAAAGAGGAAAATTCCAGGATACAAAAAAACTCCCTTACCAGCCTCAGTTAGAAGCTGAGATCCCTCATAAAATCCTCCAAAGATAGTTATGAAAATAAAATTGCCAAAGATTCCAAATACATCCACAAGGCATTCTATAGCTATGTCAAGAATCTAAATGGCAATGCTCAGATCTGCTCTGAGCTACAAAAGAATGGCATTAAATATACTGATCCCAAGGATATTGCCAATATCCTGGCAGATTTAGTCAGTGCAAACTTCACCCCCATTCACCCCCTAAAAGGCCCATCTCAATACCGGAAGATTGCCAAATTCTGATAATAACAACCACACAGGTAAAAAATGCACTTTCCAAAGCTAAGAATACAGCATCCATGGGACCAGATGACATCCCATGCTGTGTACTACATGAACTACACAATGAACTGGCACCTCACCTAAGTGTTATGTTTAATCATAGCCTCACCTCAGGCTTCATGCCCACTGAGTGGCGCACAGCAACAGTTATCCCACTCCACAAGGATGGATTCACCTTAACTACAGCCCCATCAGTCTGATGAGCCTGATCTGCAAGGCGATGGAACTTATTATCGTAGAACTTATAAACAAATACATTGGCAACCTTCAAACACTGGACCCCACACAGTTTGAGTTTGTGAAGTCCGATCTTGTCTCTTGAACCTGACTGACTTCTTCAAATCAGTCTCCAGAGCCATGGACAAGGGTAAGGTGGTCCACACCACGTATCTGGACATTGCTAAGGCCTTTGACACCATACCCCACTCTGGAATCATAGATAGACTTTACTAAGCTGGGCATTAATCCCTACGTCACTCGATGGGTTGCCAACTGGCTTACTGACAGAACCCACACTGTAAAAGTAGCTGACTCCAAATCCAGCTCCAGACATGTGACAAGTGAAGTACCTCAGGGTTCAGTCCTGGGACTGCTCTTGTTTGGCATCTACTTCTCTGTAGTACAGGCCAACACAAAGGAACTCTGGCTAACAAAGTTCTGAAATCCCCAAATGATGTGGATATTCTACAAAAGGGCCTTACAGAAACAGATGCTTAGTGCCAGAGCCATGGGCTTAAGCTCAATGCCAAGAAATGTATAGTTATCCCCTTTGGAAAAACATGTACCCATGAATTACCACATAGGTGGCAGTACATTAAACACCAAAATTATGATAAGAGACTTAGGAAAACAGATGGACAGTGGTCTCACCTTCAATAACTACATTGCTACAACAGTCAGGAAATCCTTCTATTTGGCACACCTCATCACTAAGGGCTTTTCATCCAGAAAAAAGGAGGACATTGTCCCACTGTACTCATCCCTCATTATACTTATACTATAACTTTGATGATTGTATGGGAGATAGGAAATTCACCCCAGGGATTACGTCAGTCACCCTGCTAGATAGGGGTCCAGGGAAGTAAATACTTGTTGAAGAAATAGCCAGAGAATTGTTATGGCTAGGCTTGTATAGGCCCTAGAGCCGATAGCCTAGTGCCAACCTATGAGCCTATTTTAGCACTGACAAAAACAGGGATGACAAGATTCAGGACATCAACCTTCGGTTGATTTTTAAAAAAATATTGCTATGCCTCTGCCTTTTTTAGATTTTCTGTCATTGCGTAGGATATTGTGACCAGGTGCTAATATTTCATTATTAGTAATGTGTGGTTTTAACCATGTTTCACTAAGAAGTATGATATCCGGTGAGTATAGGGACAGATTGGCATGTAGTTCCTGAACTTTTTTTGTTTATGCTTCTTATATTTATGTTTAGTAGTAACAAGTCTGTGGCTTTCCTAGGGAGTTGTAGAAATGAAGCTGCACAGTTGTGTCTTTGCAGGAATGAGAATGGCGGACCGGGATTTGGATGGATATCTCTACTGAGAGATAATTTAGATGCTATGTAGATTAAGGTCTTAATGGTTTTTACTGTATAACAGTGATGCTTTACTGAAGGTTTGGGGGAGTAGAGCTGAGGTAGGGAAAATAGAGGTGTGCAATGAGTGACTATTTAAGCTGGATGGAGAGATGCATATATTGAAGGAAGTAGTATTTAGTGTAATATGGAGAGTATTAATGTGGTGTGATGTTGATTCTGGTAGTTTGACATGATATGAGGTGGTGTATGCTAATTATGCTAGTAGTGCTAAGGTAACTATGTGTAGTACTAGCATATTTACTGTATTTTATCTTAGGAGAGAGATGTGTAGTATTGTGGGGAGAAGGAACAAAGGAACTGGGTAATAATATAAGAAATGTGAGTGAATGGAGTAGGTAGATTAATGGAGTAAGAGATAGGGTGGGAATGGTCAGGTCATAAGAAGATGTAAGATGGTTCTGATTTCACCTAAATCAGATCTAGGAGTGGCTATGGTATATAAATCTAAGTATTCTGGAGGTGTGTGGGAATGGAGGTAGGGTAGAGGAGCATAGTGAGCCCGAGCATAATGAAGGACAAACTGAGTGAGCGGAGACGAGAGTAGCAGATCACTAAGGTAAAAAAAAAAAATCAGTGAGATCTTGATGCATGAGTGTAAATATGAATACAGCAGTACTAAGAGGGGATAGCCTAGATGTAGTTGAGTGTAGATATATAGATAACCTCGGTAAGTGAGAGAGAAAGGGGGGATTCTTTAGCTTCCAAACACTTGGTTAGAGTTAAATGCAAAAGTGAGTGAAGGGAGCCAGGATGAGAGAAACAACTATAGGAGTTTAGACTCATCGAACATGAGAGGGGGAGTAAAGTGACCGAGATGAGTGAGCACACCACTACCTGAAATAGAAACCTTCTTATTGTTTTTGTAATAAAAAGTACTTATTGACTCTGAGTGTGGATGGAGTATAAGGACATGTACGTACAGCCTTTAGAGGTGTTACTGCTCCTGTCATTGGCTATTGAGTGCTACTCCTTAGATCATATTTTACGGTCAAGAAGGCAGAATTTTCAGCCAGGTGTTTGTCAAGGGAGGGGGGGTCACAAGTTCACAGTTGGAGACTGTAAATTAAAAAGAAAGACAAATAAATAAACATAAAAAAAGTATGATCAAAGGAGGAGGCTGCAATTAAAGGAGATACAAAGAAGGACTCCTGATGGCGGGTGGAGGAAATGGAGGGAGCAGCAGGAGAAATAGAGGTAAGATAGAAAGATAAAGGGGGAGAGTATAAGTACAGGTAGAAATTCTCAGATGCAGGGAGGGAGCAGGAGAGAGAAAAATGCTGAAGAACTGGAGAGATATTTTAAGCAGAAATTTAGCTGGATTGATAACAAAGGTAGATAAAAGGGCCTTTTAAGTAGGCACAGAAAAAGAGGGCAGTCAGCAGTAGAGCATAAGAGAGAGAGGAATGAGAATGCTTGGCAAAAGAAAATCAGTTTCAACCAGCAAAGTTTGCAGGCTGTGAAATAATGCACCAAATGTTAAAAATGCAAGTTTTCTACAATATAATCAGTTTTCATAAAGTTTGCTTTAAAGAAAATACAGTCTAGCAGTAGATAAGTACAATGTGATTTTTTTCACATAAATGCTGTAACTTTAAATTATGCAGTAATTAGATGAAAAGGTAGTTAAACATATGTAGCATATTCAGGAAGGGGCTTAGATAAGATTCCGAGTCTGTCAGGGAAATCAGTCTTGCCTGGAATTCAAGTACTTTAGAGATATCAGGTACAGTAATTCAGGCCAGATACATTGGCAATAATTCTTTGTATCAGCTTCTACAAGTTTTCTAGTTAGCCAGATTATAACAAATATTTCGTCCACAATCAGGTTTCACCACACATAAAAAACTTAAATAGTGAGGGAAATGCACAGAGGTAGGCTTACCACATACATAACCATATGCTACCAACAGCTGCTGGTAACCATAGTGAGTAAATTCTATGCTCCTTATGGAAAGATAGCTATAGCAGTAAACACACTTATTTGCAGCATTCAGCTCAGAAAGAGTGGCTAGGTAATTGCTTAGCTGATACAGCAGCAGTATATAACAAGAAGATGTTCACCAAACAACTCTAACTTGCAAATGGTCCGGTTCTATGTAATCCCTACTAGGATACAAGGATCAGTTAGGAAATACAAGACCAAAATGGAATATATGATTTAACATATTTCATTGCAGTAACTTATGTGGTGAGCTCACTGTATCTCGAAGGGCCAGGGGACGACAACAGGATAAGAAAACTAGAAGGTGTTTAAGAGTGGTGCCACATGATTTCAGGATTCTAAGTAACTTTGGTTGTGCTTACCAGAGAAGGGAGGGGTCAGAGTGGGACAGCAAATGGGGGAGATGAGAGAGAGAGGGGAGGGGCAAAGAAAAAATAAACGTGCTTTTGGGTGAAATGATTGGAGTAGTGGGAATAGGGAGAGGAGGTATGTGAAAAAATATATAGTTAGGAAAAAAATAGAGGAGAGCAGAACTAAATAAAGAGTTTAGGGACTGGTAGGGCCAAGAGCGGCAGATTGCTAAGGTAAAAAAAAAGCAATCAGTGAAACTGATAACTGTTTACAATGATATGGCAGAGGGTTTTACCTACAGTTAGTTGGACTTGAAGTAGCTGTAGGGAGTCATACTGTTTGACCAGTCTTGAGGTGTATTTGTCTTTAATGAAAATGGATACACCTCCGGTTCTTTCACACTTGGTTTGAGGTCTGAATGTGTAGAAGGCACTGTTGTCTTGCATGGCCGGGGTACTCTCTGCAGCCTTGAACCATGTCTCTGTGACTGCACAGACATTGGCATCTTCCAAGGTAAGGAGTGCTTCGAGTGAGTGCAGTTTCTGATTTACACTCCTAACATTAAGCAGCATAACCTTGAGGTTGTCTCTAGTGGATATTTTTATGTTAGGAATTTTGTTGTTATGACATTGCCTAAAAAAGGCACTATGGAGGAGGCAGGTACCTTTGCCAGTAACCAAAAGCCAAGAGGTGACAGGTTAATACCATCTCTGGCAACACAGCGTGGTCTGTCAACCATATCGTCCAAGGCTGACAGATACTGGATCCCCCTGGAATGACAACAAAAGCTAAGCCAAATGTTGAAGTCAATCAATTTTTTTTATATTAAGGCATCATCCTGGGTGAAGGTAGAATGCTGCTAGGGCTAGGGACATACCTGCCTGGGATACATAATCTGAGAGCTCAGTCATGTCTCTCTTCATATAGTCCAGTGGGTTACAACTCACGTCATTCACTTCAACATGGGCTATGACAGAGTCATAATGGTACTTGCTGTTGAGAGACTCGAGTGCATACAGGATCTGACAGATCCTGGCAGCTTACAGGCAACTGACCTTGACATTCTCCTTGTCCAGCCTGATGAGGGGAACATCTGTGTCTTTCACGACACAAACAATAAAACCAAAAGAAGCAAACAGGCAATAGACATTCATCGGACTAGAATTAATTTAATTGCAAGCGCTTTCGAATGCAGAAATTTACTAACTTCTTCAGACAAACACATAATTAATAACTAACCAAGGTTAAACATCTGTGTCTCACTATGGAGTTGCCTTTGATGAAGACATTTGGTTTTGAGGTGTTTTGCCTAAGGGGCTTATTGGCTGAGACACTGTTGTGTGGATCATTATATGTAGTGGATTCTGTTGGGTCTGCATTGTGTGCCGGAGGTTTGTGCTTGGGAAGTCTCTGATCTTTAGGTAGGCTACTAGCAAGTATCCTGTGTATGTGGGATTATGTGCTGCGAGTTTGCTATGTGAAAGAGGTGAAGTGTGTGTGCTAACAACCTACTTGATATCTGATCTGTTGCTATGTGTAAGAATTGATTCGAAATTCATAGTATAGATAAATCTCTCAGAAGTTAATTTTGCTTGTTTTAGGACTAACTGGCTGTCGGTATACATGAGGCAATTGCTACATTTCCTCATGATGCCCATGTCAATCAGGCTGGCTGGAGAAATGGTGGACAATTGTCCATCCATTATGGATGTCATGGTTAAACTATTGGGAGCGTTGTTAAATTACCCAATGACAAACCTCCCTTGGCGTTTCTTACACATGTTAATTTCAATTAACAATATTTTAAGGTGGACTTGCTGGAATCGCTTATCCTGCTCACTGCTTGTTTTACAATAACCTACAGAGATTTTTGATTTGAGGCTGAGTCGCGACCTAGTAATATAGCCATTGTGAGTGTGACATAACTAACGCAATAGAGTCCAGCCAGGCGACATCTTGTATATATGTGTTGTTGTGCCAAAAAAAATGCGAAACTTTGATGATGATCTTACTTTTTTTTTAATTTTAATTAGCTAAATTGTTTTACTAAAATTAAAAACAAAATTTACTCAATTATTACTTAGTAACCTGCTACTGCCACAAAATAATACTCCAAACAATCAGACACTGAGTGCTAGCCGTGAAGAACTTTTTAACTTTTTTGCTCCACAGCTCTCCACAAGCTATCACCTAAATATAAAACATAAGTAAAGGAAACATAATAACCATACCCTACTTGTATAAGCTTTATACCCCAGGAAGCTCTCATGGGCACATTTTCTATATTATAGTATAATATAATAGGCAGACTAAGTCCAATAAGATATCAACTAATCTAGTATCAACTAATCTATTACTCCAAATCTTTGCTAGGCAAATTGGAATCAGTTAATAAGACTAAATCAAGCTACAATCATCCCCTATTAAAAATCAATAGTAAAATCAGGTAACCCAGCTGTACTTACCACTACCATAAGATTACCAAGACCCAGAAAGGAGCAGACAGCTCGTCTTGGTCGCCGCTTAGCTCGCCGCTGCTCTCACTTCCCCTGGCCCCCTTCCCACCCCCCCCCGCTATCCCTATTACCCCCAATAAAACAACACACCCCACTTAGCACCAAGCCACACATCTCTTACTAACATATTCTATCATATACTTTCCCTCCATTATATAACCCCTCCTCTTAATCCAATCCACCATTATCCCCTACCTATCCTATTTATTAAACCTTCCTCTTTAACATAAAAGTTATATTTTACTCTTTAAAGGTAATAATCCTACCATTCTATCCATACTATACTATCACTAAATAAACCTAATTTCTAAAAATCACTACCCCAAAAACCAAAACTCCCAAAATCTCACACCATAAACTTCAAACAAGAAAAACTTTCCCACTCACATAGAAACCCTAGGCAAAGCATATATCCATCCCAACCCAAACCAAAGGCAAAAAAAACACAACAAAACAACCATCTACTAAGGAACAACAACAAAACAAACAAAGAAGTAAAGGTACAATATAAACACCTAAGATATTCTTATCCATTTCCCATCCACTTATCCACTAACTTGACCTTGCCACCCCAATATCAGCCCAGCTAAAACATCCCTTTATTCCCTTATCTTCAAAGAAAATAAAGCAGAAACAACAAAAAGGGTTACATTGTAACATAATATTTTAAACAATTGTCCTGAAATTATAACATATGTCTAATACATGGCTCCACACAGGTTAAAAAGATGAAGAAATATCACCTATATGGCTCAATAAAAAGAAAAAAGAATAATAAAAAAAAGGTGGTGGTAATAAAATATTATATGAAGTTCAAATATAAAAAAAAAAATAAATTATATAGATAATCCTTATCGCTATACTAGTAGAAATAATTATCATACTAAATGCCCTAAAACCATTATAAATCTAACTATGTATTAATAACCTAAACAATAAGTTCTTGTAAGAAAACAATGGCCCAAAGACTAATTGCTTACATTCAGCCCGGGAAGACTAATGAAATATGTTACTAACACTAACCATTGGTCTCTGTGCTACCAAATTCACATAACTTGCACCACTATAATTATCTAATATTTCTTGGACAAAATATAACCACTTCTACCAAGAATTGGATTCTATCTACCAAGAGAAAATTAGAGTATACTAGAACAAGAGCTGGAAATGCCTACCAAAATAATACCATTTCCTATTATACTACCAATAAATTACATTCTTAATTACATACAAATACAAATGACAAACACCATAAACCTTCCCATATATAGACTTGTCTGAAATAAGAAGCAATTTGTTCCAACCAAAAATAAAAACCTTCCTACTCAAAAACTGGTTAAAAAGCTATCAAAATCAAACTTAGAACAATCTAGACTGACACATTCCTCAGACTTCTGGACTCTCAAAAGAAAACTCAATTTCTGGCCTAGACTTAATATATCCGACTTATCAGAACCAAAACCTCGCTCTCTATCTCCTAAACTAACTAACATAACCAAAAAAATAACTAACCCTGGGACGCTAAAAACTAACCAAAAAAGATAAAAAATTCTATACCACAAAATAAACAAAGGCAAAAAGATAGTAAAAAAAACAAAAAGCCCCTTTTGGATAAAACCTTAAAGAATCTCACTAAAAAGTTCTGGGTAGGCTTAAATAATCTCCCTTCTTATTAATAAGCATCTCCCTCCACCCTTCAGCCTAGCCTACACTTTCCCCAGACATTAAATAAACTTACTCCTAAACTCCTTCCCTCTCTTCTTTTTTTTGACTAACCTCTCACCAGTCCCACCCCTTAGCACTCCTATTTCAACTACTTCAATCTCCTAACTTAGAGCCTCATTCCACCTCCTATTTTACCTTCTTATTACAAGATTAAACCAACATCCTCCAATTAGGGAATACCTACTTGAACATGAAACCAATCCTACCAGCAAACCCGAATTATCAGCCAAAAAATCTATCCCAATCTTGCCACCAGACCCACTCTATTCAACTTCACATTCAAATCAAACCAAAGCATTTAGAATCCAATTCATAACCTACCCACTCATAATCCACCTTACTATCCTCTGTCTCCATTCCTAGAATAAAACAATAATCAATTCTCTTTTGTGACCTCTCTTCAGCCCAAAACTAACTACAAACAAATCTATTTGAAATCCACACCTGTAAAAATTCCACCTCAATCATAAATGCTCCTCTAATTCACTACTCTACCTCTCCCCTAAAAAATTAATACATGGTCAATCAACTCTTCATCTACCTGATAACCATAGTATCTTGCAGCTTCCCTTCTTTGTCCCCAAAAAGCTTCCTCCTAGCATTGAAACTCTCACACAACTCAAGCTGCCTGTCCAAACTAACCAACAAGTATTGATCTCCACCCTCTGCCCAATCTTTCTCAACTTGCAAAACTTCAATTTTATAACCTGAAAAGGGGCTCTCTACTCAGTTCCCATCTTAAATCTCTGGAAATCCTTCTAAACTAAAAATGTTTCTCTAGTTGTTAATGCTCTACCTCATCTCTCTTCACCCTCTCTCCCCAAAATGGTAATCTTCTTTCTGGATCCCTCTTAAATGATCTTGCTCTGCCACTCTCCAACTATCCTCTATCCACTGAACTAACACTCAGAACTGTTGATCTGCTCCCACTTTGCTCATGTCTCAACTCAAAAAATCCAGTCTTTAACTCTTAAACTACTACAGTTAGAAAAAACACCTCCAGTACTAACCATAAAGCCAAAAGGTAATAATATCGGTACCTTTAGTTCCTCACCCATTATTGAGCCAAAACTACTCTTTATTTCCTATATATTGATTGAATTAAAAAATAGGAATCCTTACCAACAATACTTTGCAGATATTAAAAGACTGATAATCTACTAGAAACTCTAACTGTCTGGTAAAAAACCAACAACATCCTCTAACCAACTTATCTCTACAAACTATAAAACCCCACGTCCCTACTCTTTGTAAACTAACTAATCTTCCTGAATAGAGAACTCCTCAACAAAATTGAGATTAATAATGACTCTCTAGAACTTCACATTGCATCACTTGCTCACCTAAACCTTATAACAAAAACAAACTCTTCAATCCTCTAACCCAACTTAATCAATCAAACTAATAAACCTTAAACTAACCTAAAATTTACTCATTACCCTAACTCAAATAAATCAACTACCACTTAAACAATCTTCCAGACCTTCCCAAACAATTTCCTTAATAATAAAGTTTCAAACTTTCCAATAATAATTTACAACATATAAATTTTCTATTCCACTATCTTTAATAACTCCTTCTCTTCCTTAAAAAAGATTCCTAAGTATCCACCACCCAATTTAATAACAGTCTAGGCTCATCTTTATTGTCATTTCCTACTCTACAAGTATAGATTCCCTTTGTCCTTGTAAGTCAATAATTATAAAATCTTTTTAAATTATAATCGAACAGTCCTCTAAAACACCTAACATTAAATTACTGTGTCTGATTAAACTGGTTTGTGTCTTCTATGAAGTATATACTGTAGTAATTAGTGGGTAGTGGGCTAGATGGACCAGGTTTTGCTGCAAGACAAACAAAAAGCATCTATTCTATTGAGGGCTTGGGGTAGAAAACTGGCAATGCTTCACAATGCACAATTGAGTTCATAGGTTCATAGGTGTGTACTAGGCCCTGGAGCCTTTACAAGCCTATCCCATAGGATTGCCCTGGCATCGTGCCACCCAACCTTAGTTCCCAGTACCTCTGTCGAGTAAAGCCACTGGAGTGATCTCTGGGGTGAATTTTCTATTTCCCATCAACTCATCAAGATTTCTCTTGAAGAGGGCCAGTGAGGTGTCCTGCTTGACATGTATGGGAAGTCTGTTCCATAGCATGGGCAGTCTCTGGGTTATGAACCTGTCCCTCCAGCATGTTCTGTTGATTGTGGTAATGAGGTTGAGGTCTCTGGAGTGTGTGGTGTGGAGGGATTGGGATTTCTTTAGATGTAGCATTTTTAACAGAGCTGGGTCAGACATGGTTTTGTAAGTCAAGCAGAGATCGCCTCTAAGTAGGCGATATGAGACAGAGAATAGTTGGAGTTTTTTTAGTCTGTCCATATAGGACAGATTTAAGGCCTAGGATCCTCTTTGTGAGGTACTTCTGTGGGATCTCCAGTTGTTGCAGGTGTTTAGTGAGGTACATGCCAAATGGGGCATTGTACTCAATGACTGGCCTAATGAGGGAAGAGTAGCGGGAGACAATGACCTCTTTCTTCCTGGATGCAAAACCCTTAGTAATGAGATGTGCCACATAGAAGGACTTCTAACCACAGTGGCAATGTGATGGTCAAAAGAGAGGTTGCTGTCAACCTGTGTTCCCAGATCTGTTATAACGCCTTCTGTGTTCAGTGGACTACCATTGATGTGGTAATTCATGGGAACTGGGTTTTTCCCAAAGGGGATGACGACACATTTTTTGGCATTGAGCTTAAGGCCATGGTTCTGACAACAGTCGTTGGTCTCAGTGAGGCCTTTCTGTAGTATGTCAGCATCACTCGGGGAGATAATAATAGCTCCCAACTTGCAATCATTTGCGAACTTTGTCAGCCAGAATCCCTTCGTGTTGGCCTGGACTTCAGAGAAGCAGATACCAAACAGGAGAGGACCCAGGACCGAACCCTGTGGGACTCCACTCATGACTGGTCAGCAGTCTGACTTGGAGTCAGCTACTTGCACACTGTGGGTTCTAACTGTGATCCAGTTTGCAATCCACCTAGGAATACAGGGGTTGATGCCTAACTTAGGGAGTTTTTCTATGATTCCTGAGTGGGGAATGGTATCAAAGGCCTTAGCCAGATCAAGGTAGGCTGTTTGAACCACATTGCCTTCATTCACAGCTCTGGTGACTGACTCAAAGAAGTTGACCAAGTTGAGCAGACATGATCCATCCTTCACAAAACCAAACTGTGTGTGATCCAGAGTTTGGAGATTACCTATATCCTTGTTTATTAGGTCCATGATGATGTGTTCCAAAGCTTTGCATATCAGACTCATCAGGCTAATGGGGCGATAGTTCCCAGGGTCTGTAGTCACTCCTCCTTTGTGGAGAGGGATGACTGTAGCAGTGTGCCATTCAGTAGGGACAAAGCCTGAGGTGAGGCTGTGATTGAACAGAGCACCCAGGTGAGGTGCCAGTTTACTCTGTAGTTCATGTAGAACACAGCCAGGGATATTGTCAGGTCCCATAGAAGCTGTATTCTTGGCCTTGGACAGTGCTGTTTTAAGCTTTGCAGCAGTAATACTGGGTGCCTGACAATCTACTGGTATTGTGACTGGTCCCTTGGGGGGAGAGGGGTAAAGTTGGCACTGAATCTGTTGGCCAGTATATTTGCAATATCTGTTTGCTCGGTATAGGAGGTACCATTGTGCAGTAGCTCAGAGAAAATTTGGGTATTGAAGGCCTTGTGGTTGTCTTTACTATCTGCAGCAATTCTATTTTCATAGCTAGCTTTAGAGGATTTGATGAGGGATCTCAACTTTTTGTTGAGGCTGATAAGGGAGTTTTTCCAGTCTTGGGACTTCACCTTATTCCACATCAGTTTCCTCCTTCTGCTGTAGAGTTTGTTTATGGCAGGGGACCACCAAATTGGCTTCCTTTTTTTGGAGGAGAGCATCTTGGTTCTATTGGGTATGGTGAGATCCATGCATTTGTGTACGTGTTCGTACAGTGCATTGGTGTATGATTCAATGGTCATGCAACTAACCTCCATTTGCATGGGTGCAGTGAAGTTAGCCACCACTGTTTTTAGGATCCCAAATGTAGCTTTGGAGAAGTTTTTCATGGTAATTACCTTTGCAGGGGGGGGTTGGGATGTGGATTTCCAAGGTGATTAGTTTGTGGTCGGCTCTAACCAGGGCAGAGTTGACTATTGGTGTAGAGCAACAGTTGCCCATGTTATTAATGATGGGATCAAGGATATTGCTATCTCTAGTAGGGGTAATAATGAGCTGGTCCATGGCATTGGAATTTTTGAATTCCAAGAAACGCTGGGCAATTGTATTGGTACATGAGTAGTTTTCCCAGTTAATGGAGAGGTAGTTGAAGTCGCTCAGTATGAGAGTGTTAGGTTGGCCCCTAATATGCTCCAGGGTGCTTAGAAATGTGGATTGTGAGTCTTGAGACATGACTGGGGACCTATAGCAGGCTACGACCTGAATCGCTGTCTTACCCAATGTTAGCTGCACCTGAAGGTTCTCAGATGCATTTTGTTGGACTACCAGTCTGGAGGTGTGCACATCCTTTATGAATATGGAAACATCACTGCCTTTGGAGCTTAAGTCCAAGTTCTGGGGCCAAAAGGTGTGGAATGAGTTATAGCCTGGTAGTGCAGGGGTGCCTTCTGCTGCCTTGAACCAGGTCGCTGTCACGGTACAAATGTCTATGTTCTCCATTTTAAAGAGTGCTTCGAGTGAGTGCATTTTAATTAAACTTCTGGAGTTGAGGAGCACAACCCTCAGATTGCATTTGTTTGTAGCTGTTACTGTGGTAATTTGGTTTTTGGAACACTGCCTAAAAAAGGCACTATAGGGGTGGCAGGAGCCTTGGCCAGTATCTGGAAGCCCAGGGGTGACAGATGCAGGCCATCTCTGGCAAAGCATCAAGGTCTGTAAATCATGTCATCCCAGGTAGACAGATACTGGATTTCCTTAGGATGACACCAGAAACATAGGCAACTGTTGAAATTAATTATTTTCTGTTTGTACTGGTATCATTCTGTGTGATGGTAGGATGCTGCTCAGGGCTAGACTCATATCTGCCTGGGCTACATAATCCGAGAGCTCCTCCATGTCTCTTTTCATGTAGTCCAGGGAGGTATGTCTCAGGTCATTCACACCCACATGTACAATGACAGAGTCATATTTTTACCTGTTGTTGAGGGACCTGAGTGCATGCATTATGTGGTGGATCCTGGTGCCTGAAAGGCAGCTGACTGTTACTTTCTCCTTATTCAACCTAGTGAGTTGGACATCAGTGTGCCTCACTATCAAGTCATCTATGACTAATGTGTTGGGCATGCTGATTTGCCTTAGGGGCTTTGGTTGAGTGGCACACTGTGTAGGAGAGTTATGTGTCTTGTAATTAGTGTTGTGTTGTGGTAGTTGAGTGCCTTTCTGCTTTGGAGGTCTCTGCTGTTTTGGTAGATTTTTACTGAGAGCTTATGCAAAGGGGGATGTGTGGTTTGTGTTTTTATGTTAAGGCAGTGCTGGTGTGTGTTCTGGAGGGCTATGTGTTCCATGTGGTGTGGTGCAAGTGTTTCTTGACCAGTTATTCCGGTCTTGGCTGGAGAGTGTGTGCTTCCAATTTGGATATGTAAGTGCATCTCTCACAAGTCTGAGTGTTGGGGGGTAAGAGGAGAGGGTTGTCAGTGTACATAAGGCAGTTGCTACACTGCCTCAGGATGCCCAAATTCACCAGGATAATAGGGGAAAGCACAGGGAACTCACCTTTAGACATGCCTGGAGAAGTGAGCATTAATAATAAGTACTGGGACTGTTTCCTTGTAGAACATTTAGTGTTGCTAGCACTTTCATGTGCTACAATAATTGCTACAAGAAGTCCGGTAAAGTGCTAGACTAATAAGCTAGTAAAAGTGCAGGAGAGGAGAGAACTAGTAGATCTAAGGGAAAAATTGAAGAGCAGACTTTGGCACCGCTCTGAAGCTTACAGACAATCCTGGATACAGCAAATCTGTATCTGGACTAGACTAGTTACAGGAAAGGTGGGAAACAAGTGCAAATGTGGACTTTTAAACCAGAAAGTTGAAAGAGATGGAACAACTGTCCAAATGGCCAATAAACTAAAATTTCTGGTCCAGAAACCACTCCTCTTGTGGTAGATAGGCTACCTAGTGCTTACCACTCTCACTGATAAGCTAGAAGGCTTTCCCTCCAACACAGGAAGGCTTGGGGGGGCTCAGAAGCTTACAAACAGTCCTGGATACAGTAAATCTGTATCTGGACTAGCTAGTTACAGGAAAGACAGGAAACAAGCTTAGAATTTAGATTTTTTTTTTACAGAAAAGCAGCTAAAACAGCACTAAAAACAATTCAAATGCATTGCAAGCTAGCACACAAGTGTGTAGCAGTATTAAAGCAAATGTAGTTTAAATAAATGCAATTTATTCAAAATGTATTCTAAACTGAAATCAATTATTGTTTTATTCAACTCTGAACAGTTAAAAAGTGCCAAAATATATACTTATCAGCTGAGAAGCACAGTCAGTCAGAACACAGGGCAATTTTATTTTTTATTTATTTTTTAGTAGAGTGTAAAGGGAGAAAGAAGGAGCAGAAGATAATTCAAGGTTAAGAAATTAAGTAGGATTGGCCTTCTCAAATGTTCTCTCTGTATTAGGTAGAATGAGCTAATGACACAAGACTGGGATGAGTGTCTCATATCAAATTTACAGTAGGGGTGGGCACCTGCAACAGGATACCAATATGGAGGGAGGATGGGAAACTAAATCAGTTATATGATACACTCCTTGGCAGGAAATCAGAACAAACACAAGCAGATGTTTAGCAAATGGAGAAAATTTCCAGTTAATACCTCACACACAGTGAAACTAGCTAGAAGAGATTTACAAACAGTGTGGCAGTAAAAATCTTATCAGGCCTTGTGAGACAGGCAATTTTAGTACAACCGTGCAGATTAGTTTATAGCTATAAAATATAGTGAAAAGTATGCAGCAGACAATAAAAGTGGTATAAATATCTATAATAAGCAATAACCTGTAAAAATAAGCAAAAAACAGGATACTTAATGTTATATATCACAGATCAGAGTTTTGCTCGGTGCCCTTCCTCTGATTAGCTTTGTGTGAAATGGCAGAAACACTCACAAGGTAACTCCTTACGTAACAAAAAGTTAAAACCTGAAACAACTTAAAAAAGAGCTCAAAAGAACCAATGAGGTACTTACTTCAAGCCATAGTCCAGGTAACCCCAATCAGCCAAAGACAATAAACACTACACTCTCACTGAAATGCAAAATGGCTTTCGCTAAACTAAGATGGCCTGGAACATGTGCTCAGACACACAGCCACTGCAAACAAACAACAAGGCCCAGAACACAAGCCTGAATATGGACAATGCTACAGCTACTACCTACACTACTTTGGCAGAAAAACACTACAGAAATGTTTATCACAGTAGAGAAACTGCAGTGAGCCTTTAAATTAAAGTTTTAAACAGATACAGGAGAAAGGATACTCTAGAGATTGCTTTTAACTGCAAACAAATCAGTTATATGATACACTCCTTGGCAGGAAATCAGAACAAACACAATCAGATGTTTAGCAAATGGAGAAATTTACCAGTTAATACCTTACATACATTTGCTCACAAGGCAGGAGTGTAATCTCTGAGCAGCTCAGGTAAACTGAGTGCAAACCTGAGCAAACACAATGTTAAAATACAAATGAAGTTAAATGATTTTAAACAAAGTAAACAAAACAAAAGCCTGAATAGGAGCTTTATTCCAGCAGTCCCCAACTCAGATGGGTCCTTGGCTGCACACTTCTGCCACAAGGGTGCAGCGTGGCCTTCTTAAAGGACCACTACGGGCAAACAATGAAAAAACATATATTTTTTATCTTGCCATGATTTACTGCACTTCCTAAAGCTGCCTGCAGCAAAATAAGTGCTCTTTCTTAATTTTATTTATTTTTTTACTCTTGTCTGCCCTCATGGGGGCAGACATTGTGATTCCTTTGAAAAGCTAAATCTGTCTCAATGCACAGACTGTGAGAACAAATAGCCCTACCATTTGTTGTCAGACTAGACTTCCATTCACTTCGAATGGACCACCTGAAAAAATGCCAAGTTTGAGAGTCTGTAGCTCATGTGTCATTGACTGGTATGTGCTGAGTTTTACAAATGTTGTTCCTACTGATGTACTACACATTCTCCGAAAGAAACTTGCAAAAGTGTCTCCACAAATTACTGAGATAAAAAAGACTTTTCACAAGGAGCAGTTTTGCAAGTTTCAATTACTGGCCAAGTTACTCCTCCCATCTCCCCTCCTTCAGTGGGCTACAGTCTCATATTTCCAGCTTTACTAGATTCAGCTATTTAGTCAACTTTGCATGACAATAGACATCAAACAAATCACAACCTGGAATGCCACTAAAACTGTTCCCTTATATGTCTCTTCACTTCTGAATAGCATTTCTCCAGGAATAAAAAAAAAAAAAAAAAAAAAGCACACACATCAGTCCAGAGTTTGGGCCAATCTATCCAGTTCTAAATGTGCACAGTAAAACATTCAGTTTATAATGCATTCTGGCTGCTGACATGGTTATCTTTACATAGTTATTCTCTTATAGCATAAACTGAACTTATGGTATTCAATGCCAAGCTTTACAACAGTTCTCAGTTTCTTAACAATGACCTCCCAAGCTTCTGATGTGACCCAGTACTTTGTCAATATACTGTAAATACATAGATTAATACAAATATTTGTGCACATATGACATGTACAATAATACACACATACCATCATTAAAACAAGATAAATGCAATATAAATCATATCAATATAGTTATGCTTCCTAGTTTATGACCCTGTTTGTCTATGGAAACTTCTTTTTGAATTTATGTTCAAGCAGTTGTATATTTGTTGTATATTATCTTGTTTAATTGTTTCTCAATATTCTAACCACTGTGTATGCTGCATCAATTGTAAAACTCTGATTTTACTCCTTTTATATTTTCTATGCTCTTTGTTCTGTTACCTTTGCTCTGTTACCTAAGAAGTTCAGTTGTGAGTGTTCTGCCATTTCACACTGAACTGATCGAAGGAAGGACACTGAGGAAACTCGGAGCTATAATATATAACATTACAAATCCTGTTCTTTGTTTATTTTGTTCTTTATTTCTTTGTTATTTATAGCACTTTGTGTACTATGTATTTTTCTAGCTAGTTTCACTGTGTGTGAGGTATTAACTGGAAATTGTCCACTTTTATTAAGCTTCTGTTGGGTTGTTTGTTTCTGATAACTTGTTGCAGTTAAACTCTTTTTTCTAGAGGCTCCTTTAGCTGCTTAAAACTTTCATTTAAAGGCTCACTGCTGCTTTTCAGCTGTGAGAAACATTTCTGCAGTTTGTTTCCCACCCTCCCTCTCTGTTGGTATAGTGTTTTTATAGTTGGTGGCTTTGCAGTTGCCCGCCCCTAGTGTAAATTTGATCTGGGACCCTACTCCCAGTCTAGTGTCATTACCTCATTCTAGCCAGTACAGGGAGAACATTTGAGAAGGCCAATCAGCTTAGTTTCTGCTACTCCTTTCTCTCTTTCCACTTAAAAAAAAAAAATATATATCTGCTTTTACTGTATTTGTGTTTCTTCCTACTTTATTTTGCTTTGCATCATCTTAAAAGTACTCAATTGTATTTATTACTGCTTGGTGTAACTCATTCTAAGCCTTTTAGTTTAAGCACTTGGGCTTCACACCAGTTGTTTTACATTAAGAAGGGTTGTGGTCTGCACTGTAGTGGCAGAACAGGTAGCTTACATCCTTCTAAGTTGGGAACTGCTGATTGAGGGCTCAGTGTCTGTTATTCTAAAAGTGTATTAATTCTGGTTTAAGCACTTGGGCTTCAGGCCAATTATTTTACATTAAGAGGGTTTGTGGTCTGCACTCTTGTGGGAGGAGAGGCTGGACTCTGCCCTTCTGAGCTGGGAATTTCTGGTTAAAGGCTTATAGTGCCTGCATATTTGAACTGTTTCTTACTGAAATTGGTACACCTTGTTTGCTGTAGCATAGACTAGATCCAGGCCTGCTGAATCTAGCTTTGTTTGTATGCTTGTTGTTTGTTTGCTTGTTATTTCCCTGAAACACTAATTCCACCCAAAACACGGCTTTTCAGCGCTTCTGTGGATCTCTAGTGATATCTGCATTGCTTACTGTACTTATTTCCTTGTTTCACTTGAAAGAAAGTTATTGTTTATCATGTTTGCATTTAAGTTACCTTTAATACATTGCATTTAAGTTATCTGGCACATGCTCACTAAAGCAATTATATAAGTCAGCACTAAAAAATGAAAAGCACTATATCCTCACAAACTCCCCTTGAGTACCTTGTTCCCCATTGGCCCTTTTTTTCAATTATAAAGGAATTCCCAATACTATTCTAGCATGTCCAAAGGTCAGTTGTCAATCTTCTCTCTGGTCCAGCTGGTGAATCTGGGAATCTTGAGGCAATGTTACAACTGCCTCATGTACACAGACAACCCTCTCCTCCTCCCAACAAATTCCAACACATGTGAAAGATGCAACCATATAGCCAAACTGGAGGCTAAGCTCTCTCAACTCAGTACTGGCGTAACCAGTCAGGAGGAGAAGGAAACCACACTCACTACAATTCCAGTCTCACATAGACCTACCACGACAGCAAACCAAACACATAAACACACAAAAACATACTCAGAGGCTCAAAATAAAAATCTGCCTAAGCAGCAGAGACCTCCAAAGCAGACACCCAAGCAACCGCTACCCCAAAACAAAACACGTGCAACACATAGCTCACAAAGCCAGTGTGCCGAACAGTCACAGCCCTTAAGGCTAAACAACACACCTGATACACTTGTAATAGTTGACTCTATCATCAGGCACACTGACGTCCCACTCACCAGGCTGAACAAAGAGAAGGTCACGGTGAGCTGCCTATCGGGCGCTAGGATCCGCCACATAACACAAGCACTCAGGTCACTCCAAGGCAAGTACAAATATGATTCAGTCATTGTCCATGCTGGTGTGAATGACCTGAGACATACCTCCCTGGACTACATGAAAAGAGACATAGAGGAGCTCTCTGAGCATGTAGCCCAGGCTGGTATGACCCTGACCTTGAGTAGCATCTTACCCTCACCAAGAATGATGCCACAATATGAAGACAAGATGATCAATTTCAACAATTGGCTTAAGTATTGGTGTCATTCAAAGGGGATCCAATGCCTGTCAGCCTGGGATGACATGCTCGACAAGCCACGATGCTTCGCTAGGGATGGCTTGCACCTGTCACCCCTGGGCTTTCGGATATTGGCAAAGGCTCTTGCTACCCCCATAGTGCCTTTTTTAGGCAAGGCTCAAAGACAAACCCACCTCCATAGGTATCACAAGGGATAAGAAACTAAGAGTAATGCTACTCAACACCAGAAGTCTAAACCTCAAGATGCACTTTCGAAACTCTCCTTAGCATGTAGAACATCGATATCTGTGCAGTAACAGAAACCTGGTTTCCAGCACTACCAGGTTATACCTCATACCATGCTTTTTGGCCCCAAAACTTGGACCGAACCACAAAAGGAGGGGGAGTATCAATATTCGTCAAAGATACCCACACCTCCAGGTTGGTGGCACAGCACGAAGCATCAGAGACTATCCATGTGCAACTAACAGTGGGTAAAACTGCCTTCCAGTTTATAGCCTGCTACAGACCACCCTCCCAAACCCAGGAACCCCACTTGGCCTTCCTGAGAACACTGGAAAATATGAAGGTCTCTCCAAACACCATTATATTGGGCGACTTCAACTACCCAAACATAGACTGGGAGCATTACTCTAGCTCCAACACCCTAGCCCAAAGGTTCCTAGAATTTATAAACTCAAATGCTATGGAACAACTTGTTACCACTCCCACAAGAGGGGAAAACATACTGGACCTGATCATCACCAACATGGAGACTCTATGCTCCAGACCAGAAGTGTATCCCTCACTGGTAAGATCAGACCATAAACTAATCTCACTGGATATTCACATCCCGACCCCACCCCCTGCCCAGAAAACCACAGTGAAAAACTTCTCTAAAGCAAATTTCACACTCCTCAAAACCAAGGTGGAATCCTTCAAAGCCCCCAGGCCTGTGGAAAATACGGCCCAGAGCACAGAATCCTTTATAAATGCATTCTATGAACACCTTCAGGAATGCATGGATCATGCAATCCCAAATAAAACCAAGACCCAATCCTCCAAAGGCAGACCAATAGAAGGAGGAAGCTACTACATGATAGAGCAAAATCCCAAAAAGGGAAGGCATCTCTGATCAGTGTTAGCAAAAAACTACGGGCACTCATAAAATCGTCTAAGGCCAGCTTCGAGAGAAAAATTGCACAGGACACTAAGGATAATCACAAGGCTTTCTTTAGTTATGTTAGGAACCTGGGTGGGAATTCCCAGATATGCTCAGAATTAGTCCAAAATGACAAAAAAATACACCGAACCCTCAGACATTGCCAACATCCTAGCTGACAGGTTCAGCGAAAACTTCTCCCCCCACTCCCCAACAAAATGGCAAATATCTATCCCAGCAGAGTGCCACATCTGAGATGCTCAGGTAAGAGCCACGCTCTCCAAAGCAAAAAACACAGCATCAAAGGGACCAGACGGTGTCCCAGGCTGCGTCCTACATGAACTCCAAGAAGAGCTAAACCCAAACCTAAAACTACTGTTCAATCTCAGCCTTACTACAGGATATGTACCCAAAGAGTGGTGTACAGCAACAGTGGTCCCTCTCCACAAAGATGGTGCCTCAACGGATCCTGGAAACTATCGCCCCATAAGCCTGACTAGCTTGGTCTGCAAAGCTATGGAAAGGATCATCATGGACCTCATAAATAAAGATATTGGGGACCTACAGACACTGAATCCTACCCAGTTCGGCTTTGTTAAGGGCAGATCCTGCCTCTTAAACCTGGTCAATTTCTTTGAAACAGTCACCATGGCATTGACAAGGGGAAGGTGGTCCACACAGCCTACCTAGACCTCGCAAAAGCCTTCGATAGAATACCCCACTCGGGTATTATAGATAAGCTCTCCAGCTTAAATATAAACCCCTATGCCACTAGATGGGTTGCAAACTGGCTCAAGGACGGAACCCACATGGTTAGAATTGCTGGAGCAATGTCAGACTCCAAACCAGTTACAAGTGGCATCCCACAAGGCTCAGTCCTGGAACCTCTCTTGCTCGGTATATATTTCTCAGAGGTACAGGCCAACATGGAAGGACTGTGGCTGACCACGTTCGCAGATGACTGCAAACTGGGCACCATAATAGACTCTCCAGCCAACACAAGCATCCTCCAAAAGGGCCTCATAGAAACAGAGAACTGGTGCCAGAGCCATGGCCTCAAGCTAAACACCAAAAAGTGTATAGTCATCCCCTTTTGCAAAAAGAAAGTGCCCACAAATTACCACATAGGTGGTAATCCAATAAGTACAGAAGAAGTAATTAGGGACCTGGGGACCCAAGTTGATAGCAATCTCTCATTTGACAACCACGTGGCCAAAGTGGTTAGAAAAACATTTTATATAGCCCACCTAATCATGAAGAGATTCACATCTAGATCAGGGAAGGTCATTGTGCCTCTTTACTCATCCCTCATCAGGCCCATAATTGAGTACAATGCTCCTTTTGGGATATACCTTACCAGACATCTGCAGCAACTGGAAAGACCCCAAAAGTACCTCACCAAGAGGATCAAAGGGCTCAAACAGATGCCATATGCTGCCCGGTTAAAGAAACTCCAGCTCTACTCAGTGGCATACCGCCTGCTCAGAGGCAATCTGTGCCTGACGTATAAAGCCATGTCCAACCCAGAATTAATGGACATGCTGCACCTCAGAAAATCCAAATCCCACCGAGCTACGCTCGAGACTTGAACCTCAGCACTGAAATAAATAGGACATGCTGGAGGGACAGATTCATAACCCAGAGGCTCCCTTCACTCTGGAATAAAATCCCAGTCCAGGTTAGGCAGAGTCCCTCATTGACTCTCTTCAAGAGGAATCTTGATGAGTGGATGGGACATCGTAGGTTTACCCCGGGTATCACTTCTGTGTCACTGTTAGACAGAGGCACAGTATATTAACCTCGAAAAAGGGCATAGCAAAATTAATTTAAAATGGGTGGCGAAAGCCAAACACACTCTGGCTAGGCTTATAAATGCCCTAGGGCAGATAGCCTAGTATGAACCTATGAACCTATGAGCCTATGAACAAAATAGCTATGTTTGTATAATTTATTTTTATTATTTTTATAATTGTTTACTATGTATCTGGAGCTTTTCTCCCCCAACCTCCGCTGAAAACGTTCATCTTGTGTCCAGTCGGACTAACCTGGTAAACAAATGGAAAATAAATAAAAAATAAACTAAGAAAATCAATCAATAAACCAAGAAAAATCCAAAACTTAAGAAAAAAACACACAGAAGGAAGGAAAATGTTTCCTTGATGCTGTCATGAAAATCCCACTCATTTATTCAGATATTATGGGCAAACATATATATATATATATATATATATATATATATATATATATATATATATATATATATATATATATATGTATATATATTATAACATATATAATATATTAGGCAAAACAACGTACCCAACACACTAGTCATAGGTGAATCTATAATCAGGCACACTGATGTCCCACTCACCAGGCTAAACAAGGAGAAGGTTACTGTCAGCTGCCTGTCGGGTGCCAGGATCTGCCACATAACTCATGCACTCAGGTCACTCCACAAGTACAGATATGACTCTCTCATTGTCCATGTTGGTGTGAATGACCTGAGACATGCCTCCCTGGACTACATGAAAAGAGACATGGAAGAGCTCTCCGATCTTATAGCCCAGGGAGGTATGACCCTAGCCCTGAGTAGCATTCTGCCATCGCCCAGAATGATACCGCAGTACAAGGACAAAATGATTGACTTCAACAATTGGCTGAGCTTCTGGTGTCATTCTAAGGGGATCCAGTATCTGTCTGCCTGGGACAACATGGTAGACAGACCATGATGCTTTGCCAGAGATGGCCTGCACCTGTCGCCCATGGGATTCCAGATACTGGCTAAGGCTCTTGCCGCCCCTATAGTGCCTTTTTTAGACAAGTTTCAAATGTAACAGGAACAGGCAAGCAAAAACTGAGGGTAATGCTACTCAATGCTAGAAGTCTAAATCTCAAAATGCACTCACTCAAGGCACTCCTTAAAATGGAGAACATCGATACCTGTGCAGTGACTGAGACCTGGTTCAAGGCTCCAAAGAGCACCCCTGCACTACCAGGCTATAACTCATACCACACTTTTCAGCCATGTAACCTGAACCGGAACATCAAAGGTGGTGGTGTGCCCATATTCATTAAGGATATCCACACCTCCAGGCTAGTTGCTCAGCATAATGCATCCGAGGTTATCCAAGTGCAACTAACTCTGGGCAAAACTGCAATCCAAATTGTAGCTTGCTACAGATCCCCCACCATGCCCCAGGATTCCCACTCCTCTTTTCTTGATACACTGGAAAATATTAGGGTTCAAACACCCTAATAATGGGCAATTTCAACTACCCCACCATTAACTGGGAAAACTACTCATGTACCAACTCCTTCACTCAATGCTTTATGGAATTCATAAATTCCTGTGCCCTGGATCAACTTATCCACACCCCCACCAAGGGCAACAATATCCTAGACCTAGTCATTACCAACATGAGTGACTGGTGTTCCACACCCGAAGTCAACTACTTGTTGGTCAGATCCGACCGTAAGCTAATCACCCTAGATATCCACATCCCTCCCCCACCCCACATTAAGAAAACCACTGTAAAAAATTTCTCCATAGCCAACTTCATGCTTCTTAAGACAGAAGTGGCGAACTTCATGACACCCATGCAGACGGACAATACAGTTACAACTGCTGAATCCTACACAAATGCACTCTATAAGCACTTACATGAATGCATGGATTGTGCTGTCCCAAACAGAACTAAGAAGCTATGCTCCAAAATAAGGAAGCCAATCTGGTGGTCCCCTGCCATAAGCAAACTGTACAACAGAAGGAAGAAACTGTTGCAAAAGAGAGTAAAATCCCATGAGTGGTGGAGCTCCCTGTTCAGCCTCAGTAAGACGCTGAGATCCCTTATAAGAGCCTCCAAAGCTAGCTATGATTCTAAGGACCACCACAAAGCATTCTATAGCTATGTCAAGAATCTCAATGGCAACACCCAGATCTGCTCTGAGTTACAGCACAACGGCATGAAAATTACAGAACCAACTGATATTGCCAACATTCTGGCAGATAGGTTCAGTGCTAATCTTTACCACCCTCTCACACCCTAAAGGGCCCATATCTATACAGGAAGAATGCAGAGTCCCTGTAATCACAACTACACAGGTAAAAGCTGCACTCTCTAAAGCCAAAAACACAGCATCCATGGGACTGGACTACATCCCAGGCTGCGTTTTACACAAACGTCAGAATGAACTGGCTCCCCACCTAAGCACCATGTTCAATCATAGCCTCACATCAGGCTTTGTGCCCACTGAATGGCGCATAGCAACAGTTATCCCACTCACAAAGTGGGAGCCACCACTGATCCCGGGAACTATCATCCTATTAGCCTGATGAGCTTGGTCTGCAAGGCCATGGAACGTATCATCATGGAACTCATAAACAAAGACATTGGTAAACTCCAAACTCTGGACCCCACCCAGTTCGGGTTTGTGAAAGGCAGATCATGCATCCTGAACCTAATTGACTTCTCTGAGGCAGTCGATGAGGTTAAGGTGGTTCACACAGCCTATCTTGACCTCGCCAAGGCTTTTTACACCATCCCTCATTCTGGAATTATAGCTAAACTCACTAAACTAGGTATCAATCCCTATGGGACAAGATGGGTTGCCAAATGACTCACTGACAGAACCCACACTGTAAAAGTTGCAGACTCCAAATCTGACATCAAACCAGTGACAAGTGGAGTACCACAGGGTTCAGTCCTGGGACCTCTCCTGTTTGGTATCTACTTCTCTGAAGTACAAGCTAACACAGAAGGCCTCTGGCTAATGAAGTTCGCAGATGACTGCAAACTAGGAGCCATAGTCGATTCCCCAAATGATGTGGACATCCTACAGAAGGGCCTCACTGAGACAGATACCTGATGTTAGAGCCATGGCCTCAAGCAAAGTGCCAAAAAGTGCATTGTCATCCCCTTTGGTAAAAACTCTGTACCCGTGAGCTATGTGGTAGTCTACTTAACACCGAATGTGTGATGAGACCTTGGGATCCAGGTGGACAGTAGTCTCTCCTTTGATAATCACATCGCTACAGTAGTCAGGAAGTCCTTCTACATGGCACACCTCATCACAAAGGGGTTCTCATCCAGGAAAAAAAGAGGTCATTGTTCCCCTTTACTTGACACTCATTAGACCCATTATAGAGTACAACGCCCCTTTTGGAATGTACCTCACAAGACATTTGCAGCAGCTGGAAAGGCCACAGAAGTACCTCACAAAGAGGATTACTGGCCTCAAACAGATGCCATACACTGACCATCTAAAATAATTCCAGCTTTACTCCGTAGCATATCGCCTACTCCGAGGTGATTTCTGCCTAACATATAAAGCTATGTCAAACCCAGAGCTGTTGGACATGCTACACCTAAAGAAATCCCAATCCCTCTGAGCTGCATGCTCTAGGGACCAAACCTTGTCACCACAATAAACAGGGCATGCTGGAGAGATAGATTCCTGTCCCAGAGACTTCCCATACTCTGAAACAAGCTACCCATCTATGTCAAGCAAAGTTCCTCATTAGCACATTTCAAGAAAAATCTTTTGAGTGGATGGGAGATAGGAAAATATACCCCGGGAATCACTTCTGTGGCTCTGCTCGACAGTGGCACAGGAAAATAACTTTTCTTGGGTGGCATAAGCCCAGGAAACTTGTTGGCTAGGCTTACTTAGGCCCTTAGGCCAATAGCCTAGTAACTACCAATAAACCTATTATTAGACTAAATACAATATTACGTAGCATTGAAATGTGCTAACATTATAAGGGTGACAGTTCATTATTTAGCCCTAAAGCAAATTTCAGAGTGGAAAAGTTCAAATAGTGGATAAAGAGGAGGAGGGGAAGAGAAGAAAGAGTGAGAAAACGTATTTGTTAGAAGTAATAATTAGGGTAGATATGGGAGGCAGGAGAAAAAAATAGTAAAAGTAACATTACAAGAGAAACGAAACCAAGGAAAAGAATAAATAACATGGACAACAAGATTTACTATGTGTGTGGTGTAAAAGAACTATAAAAAAAATCTGCACTGATACCTGCTTCCTGCCCTGCTGAGTGGGACACTTGTGCAAGTGCAGTGGACTGGCTCCAGTAGGAAGGGATAGCAGCATAACTCTCAACCTTATAGAACAAGAAATCTGGACAAGGCCATAAATAATAGGGGACAAAGGCCCAAAAATGTGACAATTTATAAATATTGCACTTACAAACTTAGAAAGTAGATAAACAGGTTTTGCATAAGAGTGAATTTTCTTAAGGATATGAAGTCTGAAAATCAAATGCCTCTCAACTTTCTGACTTCAGTGTTCAATGATTTGCCAGTGATTTGACAGAAAATTGCAATTTTATGAAAAACAGACAAAAAATCTGGACTTTCTGCAAAAATCTGTACTGTTGAGAGATATGGCTGGGAGTCTTGAACCAACACCCATCAATCATTTTCATTTGGTTGCCAAAGCCATTACAGCAGTGTTTTGCAGAGAGGTGGGAAAAGCCTTAAATTTGACTGGTATGTTGTGTGGGTGTGGGTAGCTGTGTTTGTGGAAGGTGGAGGTGTGCCTTTGTAAGTGTGTTGCGAATGTTATGGATTATGAAATGGAGAGATTAAGAGTAAAATTGTGCTCAGTGAAGTCCCTAGCAATTTCATCACTGCTTGATTCAGACATATACATTTCCCTGTGTTTGTCAGTACTATGTGTGAGTGCATTGTTTTGGAGTATAGTTTCACTGCTACAGCTGCTGCTACTCTTTCAATACAAGTATCTGCTTTGGAAGTTTTCTCCAGGAGTTTGTTGCTGAGAGGACGAGAGACATGCTACAGGTATACAACTAAGACAAACTAGATAAAGCAATAGTAAGAAAAAGTACTAGGTCACATCAGAGGCTTGGGAGGTCATTGCTAAGAAACTGAGAACTGTTGTAAAATTTATCATTAAATACCATAAGTTCAGGTTATACTATAAGAGAATAACTATGTAAAGATAACCATGTCAGCAGCCAAAATGCATTATAAGTTGAATATTTTACTGTGCACATTTTAAATGGATAGACTGGCCTAAACTCTGGACTGATGCATTTGCTTTTTTTTTTTTTTTTAATTCCTGGGAAATGCTATTCAGAAGTGAAGAGACATAGAAACATACAAGGAAACAGATTTAGTGACACACCAGGCTGTGATTTTTTTTATGTCTATTGTCATGCAAAGCTGACTAAATAGTTGAATCTAGTAAAGCTGGAAATGTGAGACTGTAGCCCACTGAAGGAGGGGAGATGCGAGGAGTAACCTGGCCAGGAACTGAAACTTGCAAAACTGCTCCTTGTGAAAAGTCTTTTTTATCTCAGTAATTTGTTGACACTTTTGCAAGTTTCTTTCAGAGAATGTGTAGTACATCAGTAGGAACAACATTTGTAAAATTCAGCGCATACCAGTCAATGACACATGAGCTGCAGACTCACAAACTTGGCAGTTTTTTTTCAGGTGTTCCATTCTAAGTGAATGGAAGTCTAGTCTGACAACAAATAGTAGGGCTAGTTGTTCTCAGTCTGTGCATTATGGGACAGATTTAGCTTTCCAAAGGAATTACAATGTCTGCCCCCATGAGGGCAGAAAAGAGTAAAAACAAAATAAAATTAGGAATGAGTACTTATTTTGCTGCAGGCAGCTTTGGGAGGTATAGTAAATCATGGCAAAGATAAAAAATATATGTTTTCTTCATCATTTGCCCGTAGTGGTCCTTTAAAGTAAAATGGCTTGTTTTAGTGCTCAAATGATACCAAACAGTATAGATTTTGTAAGCCTGAATCTAGCCTATGCTATAAAATGCAGAAGCACTAGAAATTCAAAGTGCAGGAAATCACAGTCACAACAGCAAAAAAAAAAAAAAAAGAGAATACTCCCACAAGAGTTTAGACCACAATTGTTCATAATGTAAAATAACTGAATAACTGGTTTGGAACCCAAGTGCTTAAACCAAAACAAAGACACTTAGAATAACAGGCAGAATAAGCTTTCAACCAGCAATTCCCAGCTTAGAATGGTGCAGGCTACACTGTCCTGCCACAAGAGTCTAGACCAGAAACCTTCCCAATGTAAAATAACTGGGCTGGAACCCCAGTGCTTAAACCAGAACAATAGGCACAATAAGCCTTCAACCAGCGATTTACAGTACAGAAGGGCAGAGGCTACTCTCTCCTCCCACAAGAGTATAGACCACAAACCTTCTTAATGTAAAATAACTGTCCTGAAGCCCAAGCACTTAATTAAACCAGAACTAAGACAATTTTAGAATAACAGACACAATAAGCCTTTAACCAGCAAATATCAACTTAGAAGGATGTAAGCTACCTCTGCCACAAGAGTGTAGACTACAAAATGTCTTATTGTAAAACAACTGGCATGAAGCCCAGGTGCTTAAACCAAAACTAAGAGGCTTAGAAAAATAGTTACAATGTAATCAGGCTATTAACAAGCTGTAATAAATGCAGCAGAATAAATGCATTGAACACTTTTAAGAATAAGCAACAAAGCAAAATAAAGTAGTACAGTAGGAAGAAACACAAATACAATAAAAGCAGCTAAATAAAGTACATTTTTTTAAAGTTAAGTGGGAATAGAGGAAACAAAAGATAATTCAATGTTAAGAAACTAAGGGGTTGGCCTTTCTAACTGATCTCTTCATATGATGAGATGGGATTGGCAGGAGTGTCCGAAATCAGATTTACAGTAGAAATGGACAACTCAAAAGCCACCAAGTTTAAGAATACAACAGTTGGGCGGGTGTGAAAAATAAAATGCAGACAGAGATCATCAATATTCAGGCAGAGTACATCAAGCAAGGCAAGCAAGCATTCCATCTAAATAGAGATGCCTCCAAATATTTCTAACTAAATGAGGAATGATATTTCTCAGTTTCTCCCACTAATTAGCTGATGTTATTCACTGTTTGCAAAGGAATGCTTTGCTAATTTTTCTAACTGACCCTAGCCAAGACTTCTTAAAACTCCAACAGAACAGAAAACTTAAAAGAAAACAAATGTAATACAAGCAAAAAGATAAACACTAGATGCAACCAAATCTTAAATGAAAAACTATTCAAACTAAAATGCAGAAATCAACAATATTCAGTATTATATGTGTGGGAAGTGTGGTATTTGACCCTACAACCTCTGACTAAAGTCTAATATTGTACTCTTGATTTATGCTACAGACTAATGCATACATACCTGCTTTTACAGTTGAGATATGCATGCTCAGTTTGATACAACTCTATAAAATACCAGAACAGCTATCTTTAACTTTTAATGCTACAGTAGCACTACTCTTCTGCTGCATACATACCACATGCTTCTCTCATCCTCTCTAATCTAACACCATGGGTTTGGACATTGACCACATGATCCCTAGCAGCTGTGGAAAAACTGTAGTTGATACTTGCACAGGTGTGGGATGTCTGCATTCCTAACTTTCTTCATCCAACAGTTGTAGGTCATGGTCATTATAATGATGCCTATATTGGTCACCAGTGGGCAGGATACTGGTGGCACTGGATACAGCCCAGGCTAAACTATCCCAAGGCTCTGACTTGTACTGTGAGCCAGAATAGTTCCCCTGCAGAAGCCTGGCACTGTGGTTCATAGGTTCATAGGTTCATAGGTAGATACTAGGCTATCTGCCCTAGGGCATTTATAAGCCTAGCCAGAGTGTATTTGGCTTCCACCTCCCTATTAGATTAGCCTACTGTGCCTCTGTAAAGTAGGTCCCAGGGGTGAATTTGCGATTTCCCATCCACGCGTCCAAATTTCGCTTGAAGAGGGTAAGCGAGGGGCTATATCTAACATGAATTTGGATTCTATTCCAGAGTGAGGGGAGCCTCTGGGAAATGAATCTGTCCCTCCAGCATGTCCTATTTATTTTTGTGCTGAGGTTTAGGTCCCTGGAGCGTGTAGCTCTAAGGGACTTGGATTTTTTGAGGTGGAGCATGTCCATTAATTCTGGGTTTGACATGGCTTTGTACATCAGGCATAGATCGCCTCAGAGTAGGCAGTAAGCAACTGAGGAGAGCTGGAGTTTCTTTAGTCGAGCTGCATAGGACATCTGTTTGTAGCCCATGATCCTCTTGGTGAGGTACTTTTGGGGTCTCTCCAGTTGCTGCAGGTGTCGGGTAAGGTACATCCCAAAAGGGGCATTGTATTCAATTATGGGCCTGATGAGTGACAAGTAGAGGGGCACAATGACCTCTCTTGATCTAGATGCGAACCCTTTTCCTGATAAGGTGGGCTATATAGAAGGTCTTTCCACCCACTTTGGCAAAGTGATTATCAAAGGAAAGATTACTATCTCTGTTGGTCCCCAAATCTTTAATTACTTCTTCTGTACTTAATGGATTACCACCTATGTGGTAATTTGTAGGCACCTTGTTTTTCCCAAAGGGGATGACTATGCACTTTTTAGCATTTAGCTTGAGGCCGTGGCTCTGGCACCAAGCATCCGTCTCTGTGAGACCCTTTTGGAGGATGCTTGTGTCAGCTGGAGATTCGATTATGGCCCCCAGTTTGCAGTCATCTGCGAACTTTGTCAGCCATAATCCCCCTGTGTTAGCCTGAACCTCAGAGAAGTATATACCGAACAAGAGAGGTCCCAGAACTGAGCTCTGTGGGACGCCACTTGTAACTGGTTTGGATTCGGACATGGCACCTGCGATTCTGACCATGTGGGTTCTATCTCTGAGCCAGTTTGCAACCCATCTGTGATTTTTCACTATGAGCCCAATAAAAATCTTGGACTCCTAGACACCCCATCTCTGTGCCCTAATGGACACCTTCATACAAATGCCTGCCATGTCTGTCACAGATCTAGAACGATGGAGACTGATGCTTCCCCACCCATTCTAGTTATCATGTTTACTGATGTGCATACACTGTTTGAAAATGTTGCACATTGCACACCATTTTACAAACACTGTGTTCGGCATGTTTGCGTGATGGCCCATGGAGGACAGCAGTGCCAAGCATTGGGGAATTAAATAATTGTACTTGCAATTGCAAGGTCATTGGGCATACAGGCATTTGTGTATGTGTCTTGGGCGAATGTAAAGCTCATGCAAGTGCACATAGCAGTATTATACTTACAGGAATTTGGTAGACATTATACCCGTAGGCATAGATCTCATAATAAATGTGATAATACATAGCTAGTGAAATAAATAAATAACTGATACAATAATAGTGTCTCTTCCCTCATTCATATAATGAATAATAGGTCAACTATCTAAAGAGTTATCAATGAGAGTGACTCTGACTGGAAGTGGAACAACAGTAAAAGTGTATGGAATATCCTGTATTAGATCCCAGGACCATGCGTATGGCAGTTCTTCACTTACACTTTTTGCCACAAGAAGGTTGAAATAACACTTGTCTATGTTGCAATCTATTGCTATAAACTGCAATGTCACAACAGTAAAAAAAGTTGCACACCTTGTACCAGAACCCAGAACCATCTGTACTCCAGCTCTACACTTACACCTGCTGTTACAGGACTAGTTACATGACATTTCCAATTTTAGTAATCATTCTTAAGGTCTTGCTATTAACCATCGCTTAGTGGGTTTGCACGATGCCCAATAGTAGTAATTGAATGCATCTGGTTTCTATTTTTGGCTGTCTGGGTCCTGTCTACTTCCTGGATGGTCCATTTGTCTGGTTTGCTTACTACTATGCTTTAAACAAATGACATAAGCCCAGCCAATCTTGCCAGTAATTTTTTTCCATTTCCAGTGTTTGTGCTAAGCAATACATTGCAGAAACACTGACCAAAAAAAAAAAATCAAAAGGGGACAAGTAGTTGAAATGAGGAAAATGAATCTATGACATACACATTAGAAAATGTTAGTACACATGAGATATTACTACATAGGTCTGGATTTGAATTCTGACTCCAGTGCACCTTCAGAACACAGGATGAGTGCCTTATCCCTTGTTGCCACACAAACAGCTTTGCAGCAAAAACCTTATATCATATGCAGTTGCTAATAAATGAAGGTCAGGTTGGATGTTAAGGAACACAACCTGTAAATTCTGTGCTGCTTACTTACATTTCTAACCACACACCTAGCACTTTGTAAATCTAACCTGACACACCCATTGGACGTAAGGCAGCCTGCAGTGCTGTTCTGTTTTCCTTCTCCCAACCACTAATCAGTCACAGTTGCAATCCATTAAAAACAAACATTGAGGGAGTGCCTGAACTGTGTTTATATCACCTACATGTATACATTTTTTTTGGATTCAGCAATTATAATGAGTTCACACCTCATTTGCATCTTCACCATGTTAACAGCCCTGAATCGACAGTATACCATATAAAAAGGCAACTGTGTAGCTAGGCAAACTGATGGTGAGGAGACTTGTTTATGTTGGAAAGACTGCACATAATGCTATTTCTTCAATACATATCTGTACAGAGGAGTACTGAACTTCAGAAGGTATGCTTCCATTTGGTCAGCTACAGTACATACTGCATATGCTGGAATGTATTTAAGAAAAATCTGAAGCAAAGGCTTTTGCACTTTTGTCTATATGCCTACGTGGCCTTGCATGATCATGTTCCCATAGTGGCAGTACTTCCACCGCACCATCAGTGAGTATGCCATCCACACCGAGATGTAGCAGGCCATGGGGTTGTGGTCCTGAGTGTTCCCATGAAGGGAGTTCTTTCAGCAGACATTGGTCATGTTCAGGAAGCAGCAGTGCATCTGACCATGGGCATGCCTCATGGTCACGGACAACAAGGATGAACCACTACCTCTACCATGCACTGCTCACACCTGTCCAACATACCAACATGTAGAGCCAGCACAGTAATTGGCTGTGTCCATGCAGACACTCATACACCACACCAATTTCACCTGAAGGACCCCTACAAACACACACACACACACACACACACACACACACACACACACACACACACACACACACACACACACACACACACACACACACACACCAGGTACATAATTCAGCCATTCAAGTTTCAAACTCATTGTGTCTCAATGGCCATTTGCTGGTTTATCCAGATGCCTGCTGGCTTCTCTTTCTTGCTCACACATGCTCACCAACCTTTTTGTGTCAGGCTAGACCTCCTGCTCTCCCACACAATGCCCTGTGCAAGTTATGATACTCTGCCATATCCCTGTTTTCTATCTTTTGGATTCAGGGATATATAAGCTTTATAGCTGATGCTCAGGGTTCATAGCTGACTTAAAATGCTTAGTAGATCTGCATTTGTAGTGCTGAACTGGTGATTTTACCTTTGACTTATATTGGCCTTGGAATGTTACACAACTGATAGCAAAAACATTTCCCAGCTTTATTGTGATTGATGTTATAAGGGTTTTGAAGTCAGAAACTGCAATGTGTAGAATTACTTTCTAACCTCTCTCTTTAATGAATTTCCATTATAAATGTATGGTGTTAAACTGGGCCATGTAGTAACCATCACTACTTATGAGTTGGTATGACTGTATGAATCTTTGATGCCTGAGGCCTACTACTGTGTAATGAACACAAATAAGTCACACAAGTCTCTGCTGTCACATGTTGAGAGCATTACTATATCAATCTCCTACCTTTTACTTGCTTACAGTACCAATGAGTGTGATATAAGGATACTACCACTCATTCATATTATTACACAATACACTCCAGGTTCAAGACTTACCTTGCAAATATAGCAGTTGAAATTATTGTAGTTTAGGGCTGACTCTGTCTGATGTAAGCAGTACACAGTCAATACATGAAAAAGTAATGGTTGTGTGAGTTGCCTGGCATCAATGTTACTATATGTATGTGAGTAGGAGGAATGTTCTAGGCCCCAAAGTGGTGTGTGAGTATGCTATGCGTTGTCTGTTGGCCAATGTCAGGGCATACTGAGCACGACTACATCTGCCTACACCTACAGCAGCTGGTGGTTCCCCCTCTGACTCCCAATCTGTCTGTAGCTGTGATGACGCTGGCATTGATGGGATGTATGCCCCTTCCCCTTGCTGATCCTGCCAAAGCTGTTTTCTTAGGGTTATGTCCAAATTTATGATATTTAGTCCCAAGAGAAATGCACCTGTTAATTTAGCAAACCTTGAAATCTTCTCATTAAACTCTACCAAAATTGAGTTAATAACCCACACTAAATTGTTAGAGGTAATAATTGATGAAAACCTCAGATTTGATCTTCACATTCAAAACAATATAAGTAAGACTCACAAAAACCTCTAAATATCATCAAATGCAATAACGACACTAGGAAATCCCTCTTTAGCTGCTCTATTTCTAAAGCTTGGAATACTCTACCTAGCTACCTGACTTCTAACAGCTATGGCACTCAATTTCAAAATGATTTATTTTTATTTATTTTATTTTACATTTGTTGACCGGGATAATCCGACTGGATATATGTCCATTTTCAGCAGAGACCTGGGGAGAAAAGCTCCAATAGACAAAATTACAGAGATTATACAACAATTAGATACATAAAAAACACTTGAAAACACACTATACGGACAACTGGTCATGGTCATGACTCCCCAGGGTAAAAAACTATTGTATAATCTAACATCTGTAATACCTATACTGCTAACCCCTTTGTATCTTTAAAGACCCAATTTTCACTACTTTCCACTATGCTAGTTCACATCTTTTTTCCCTCATCTGTGGATTGCAAGCAACTATGCTTGCCTCCATCTTACTTAATAACAATTTCTCTACCTTCAATTTCTGAAACAACTGCAATATATAAAGTTCTTAACAATCCCTTTATTGTATTGTTATATGAGAATCGTTGTCCTTACTGGATGTCTACATGAAATGCATAAATGGTACTCCCATGTACGCATACTATTTACTATGCACTATATGCTATTAATAGCTGTGATTTTCTTCTTTACCGATATGTTAGTTTAGATGTTTTTTCTCACTTTGTTACTTGAGTTGTTCTTTAATATGTTATTTTGAGCTGTGAGTTGCTATGCACTCCATGATATTCTTGTTATTATGCACTAATTGTTTATTCTCTTGCTATGTATATATGTTAATCTGGAGCTTTTCTCCCCCGGCCTCCACTGAAAATGGACCTGTGTCCAATAGGACTATCTCAGTAAACAAATATAAAATAAATAAATAAATAACCCAGGTTACTCTAGAGGCATAATGAGTTCCTCTCCCTCCCTTCTAAACAAACTTTAGCTTCATCTTATCTTTTACCCTCACTAACCTATGGTGCTCCTTTACTAATCAATAGGTTCATAGATTAGTACTAAGCTAACTGCTCTTGCAAGCCATTTTAAGCCTAGCCAATTATCCCTTGTGAGACTCAAACCCTACACCTTGGTTTTGTAAGGCAAACACCTTAACCATTAGGCCACCCTCCCAACCCCTACAGTCTTCCCTGATAACAAAACTAAAAACTTGCTATAACAAGATTGCTAAATTCGCCACTAATAGTCACCACTCTATTCACCACTGTATTGCCCTAAAGCAATTATAATGGCTGGAAATCCCCCACTACATTCACCTCCTTTAGCTCACAACTAGACCTAAATTGATATACAAGCCTCAAAACTGCCCTGCACTCAGCTCCTTATTCACCCTCTACAATCCTATTAGGTCCCTATGATCCGAACACAAGTATCTTCTCCAAGTTCACAAACCCAAGCTACCTGCAGGTCAATTATTGTACTCCTGGAATACTGCCAAAATATGGAATAACCTAACTCCTTCTATTCGCTTACAACAATGTCTTTCCACCTTTAAAAGTGAACTACACAATTATCTTCTCTCCAAATGGATATGTAACTGTCATAACTCTCAACCTCTTAGAGCCAGAAATCTGGACAAAGCCATAAATAAAAGTGGGACAAAAGCCCATAAGTAGGGACAATTTTTAAATATTGATCTTACAAACTTAGAAAGTTGACAGAATAATAGGTTTTTCATTAGCATGAATTTTCTGAAGGGTATGAAGCCTGAAACTCAAACATATGTTATTATTTTCTAACTTCAGTTTTAAATAATTTGCTACTAGTTCGCCAGAAAACCACAATTTTATGAAAAATAGACCAAAAATATGAGGCAAAAATCTGGACATTCTGCTAAAATCAGTACAGTTGAGAGGTATGATAACTGTTCATTTACACACTCTGCCATTACTTAATTCTACCAATTGAACCATGAAACTGTTTACTCTAGTTTGTGCTAAAAGCTTTCTCTTTACTTCCTAACATATTTTACATTTTTTACTCCTCCTCCTCTTGTTTCTTCTTGGTTCCTTACCACTGCTCCACTTTTTCCTTTCCACTTCTTTAATTCCTCTTTCTTCTCTTTTCTGTCTAGTTACTGGTACAGTTCATTACTTTTCCTATTCTGCATCCCTTTCTCTCTCTCTTACTGTTATCATACCTCCTCCCTTTCCTTTTGCATACATATAAGTAAGATCTTCTACCCATTTCTCACTATGTTATACTCATATATTTTAACTGGCTGTTCTATTTTAATGCCAATGTCATATGCTTTTTGGATGCTACTTCTTTCTAATCATGGATTAGTTGCATTTTGCGCTGTATTATACCAAGTTACTATTGTCACTCTATACTATGACTATGTGCAACCTTTATGTATTATTTCTTTTTTTATGAAATTTCTATGAAACTTTTTGAATTTTGTATACTTTTCTTTTGTGCAACTTTATGTATTGTGATGTAACTCTCTTCTTACATTGGAGCTTTTCTCCCAGGGCCTCCACTGAAAATGGGCTTGCCTGGCCCAATGGACTTTCCCCATAAACAAATGCCAATAAATTAATAAATAGATAGATAGATACATACATACATACATACATACATACATACATAAATAAATAAATAAATAAATAAATAAATACATATGTTGTGTAGTATGGCACATAGTGTGAATATTTCCGTACATGTCTGTGGATTGTACTGTAGGGCTCCCCCAGATCTATCTAGGCACAAGAACCATGATTTCAGTAGCCCAAAAACATGGTTTATGATATTTCTAGTTTGACCATGTGCCTCATTATGACAGTCTTCTGTGGGTGTGTGTACATTTCTGATGGGCGTCATTAGACACAGTTACAGTGCATAGCCCTCACCCCCAGTAAATGACCCTGTAGGATATCCCCCTTAGCAAATATCTGGTACAGTTGGGAGGTGTACCAAATATGTGATTTGTGGTAACTGCCAGGGTTGCCAGCATAAATGTTCAACATGATTCGCCTGGCATTACACACAGCTTGGCAGTTGATATAGTGGTAGCCCTTTCTGTTAATGTAGAGCCTACCCTGTTGCCTGGGTGGTGTCTTCATTTCTATATGTGTGCAATCTATGGCACCCACTACTTCAGGGTAGTGTACTACATGGTAGAATTCCTGCATATTTCTGTCCCTCTCCTCAAAACTACAGGAAAATATATGTGGCATATGGGAGCATAGCATTCAGGAACTGGTGGATGTTCCTGGATGCCGATGCCTGTGACACCCCAAGCATGTTCCCTCTTGGTCTCTGAAAGGTACCTGTAGCATACCTTTGTCTCCATTGGGATGGATTCCCCTTGGTTTGCTTTGGCTCTGTGTTGAAGCAGAGGTCACAGAGTTTTTGTAGTGTCTCCCTGTTCACCTTGTAGCATTCTACAATTTTCATGTCATGCAGCTTGTGACAAGTTAAACGGGTCCTGAAAGCACTTCTCTTTCTCAGACTTGGCCTGTTAGCAGCAGCAGCAGCATTGGCTTCAGCCTGTAGCACATGAAAATGCATTAAAGCAAAAACAGCCCCTAACATTCTGCCTGTGTAGACTCCTTTACATGGCTCGATTCCAAACCTTTTGGAATTCGCAGAAAAAACCTGCAAGAGTCTACACGAATGCTTTATAGCTTGTTGAATAGCTCCTCCATGTTGGATTGGTTGATTAGCATGCAATTCAGCTGCTTATGCTGTAATTAGCATGCATCGTTTTTTGCTTTGTTTGCACGGGGGTGTGCACCTCTACACAGCTCTTACTGAATATAAAACTGTCCGTGGCCACGCACTGAAAAATGACTGTGTAGGCTTTATTGAATCCTGGGGTATAACAAACAACAGTCATTTACAAGTCAGCTATAACTCTAACAACTTTTGTCTGTTCTTCAGATCAAATAAATCCGGTAATATGGAGGTATTTCCTAAACACATCCTTTACATTAAATAGCAACTCCAGTTACCTCAGTTTGTCATAAAAAGGCAACCCCCCCCCAGAAAGCATACCTTATCTTCTCATATTCTTCATAACCAATATCTGGCAAACTGCAACTTAGTTCTGACAGTCTGTCAAAGGTCAGTCATCAGGTTCCTCCATATCTGATTGAGTGATTCGTTGATGTAGCTGAAATTGTCATGACAGCGCAGATATCAAACAATGAGTTTTAGCATGCCTGCTGCCTGGTAATTTTTACTCAGGGAGCTGAAACATGAAAAAGAAAACACTTTGATTAACCAAATATTTAAAAAATAGTTTTCAATTTAATGACTGGACAGAATTGCTTTGTTAAAAGATTCATTTTGCATATAGATTTATGCTATGGAAATAATCCCCTTCTGTCATCTGCTAACCAAATGATTAGCTCATGGGGGGAGGGGGGTTGTATTGATGGACTACATTACTTATGAAGGTAAAATGCTTGAAATTTTAAGTGACTCAACCAAGTACACTAGGATGTCCATTAATGAAATTAATGTAGCATATAAAAAAATATATGTTTCATTAAATGATTTATTAATGGAAGGGCTGATTGATTTAGACACTTACAATTTTTTACACGTGAGAAACCCAAGGTACCCTCCATCTTTGGCATCCCAAAGGTACACAAGGATGTCAATGATCCACCTTTAAGACCCATAGTTTCTGCAGAAGGTTCAGTGACTGCACCTTTGGCAAAATATATTGACAAAAAGGTGAAGAAACTAGTGATGAATAACACTAATATACTGCAAGACTCTTGGGACTTTCTGAGAAGGTTAAATAACACCTTATGTACAGACAAAACAGTATCTGGTACCTTGGATGTCATAGATTTATTTACAAGTATACCACATGATACAGGCTTAGAGTGGTTTGAGGAAATGTTGGTTGGTTTCAAAGAAATCACAAATAATGAATTTAGAACAGTCTTAGTGTTAATGGAAATAGTGTTGAAGAACAATTTTATTTTTTTTGAAGGAGAATATTTCAAGCAGACTAGAGGGGTTGCTATGGGTGCACATTGTGCACCCACATATACTAACGTTATAATGGCCTACTGGGAAAACAAATACATATTAACTTCAGTTTTTAACAGCAAGTGGATTTTTTATGGCAGATTTCTAGATAATTTGTGTTTTTTATGGCAAGGAAATGAAGATGATTTTAAGATGTTTGTTGATTATGTTAATGGAACAACTAATTTTTTAGAATTTACATACAATTTTACTTATGAACAATTAAATTATTTGGATGTTAACATAGTTAAGACTAATGAAGGTTTTATGTCTAAAATATATCGAAAGGAGACGTTTTCGAACTCATATTTATATTATACTAGTTCACATCCACCCCACCAAAAGAGGGGAGTACTAAAGGGTCAATTAGTACATTTGAGTAGAATGACTTCAGATGAAAACACGTTTTTTAGTGAGTGTGAAGTGTTGAAAGAGATGTTTTTAAACAGGGGTTATCCTGAAGAATTGTTTGACCAAATATGTAAGGATGTTTCTGGTGAAAAGGGAGGTAGATTTGCCCCCATTTTAGGTAAACCTGAAACAGCCAATATACAAATAAGGTATAATGAAAATACAAATGACAATTATAATTCAGGAATTATTACTACATATGATGGTCAGTCAGGGGTAGTTAGAAGAATAGTGGATAAAGAGTGGAAACATTTTGCAAAATTGTCAGATTTAAATCACATTTTTGATAATGAACTAAAGTATATATATATAGGAGAGGTAACAATATTAAAGGTATACTGGAGAGGGGTGCAAACAGACACAGCTTAGAAACAGGTACTAAAAAGAAAAAAGGTTTCTTTAAGTGTGGAAGCTGTAGTTATTGTTCACACCTTGCAACAGGAGAATCAGTATACTTGAAAGCAAGGAAAAGGAAGTTGACTTTAAATACCTTTGCGAATTGTAATACTAAAGGTATTATTTATTTAGTTCTATGTAAAAAATGTGATGCATTTTATATTGGTAAGAGTAAAAGGAAGCTCAAGCAAAGAATATATGAGCACCTTTATGATATCAGGACTAGAAGTGAAAACAATGCATTGTATAGGCACTGTATTGTTTGTAAGCAAGCAGAATTTCAGTTCTTTATCTTGGAAACAGTGGCTGTAGACCCCAGGGGTGGTATGTGGGAAACGCTTGTAGAATATAAAGAGTTGTACTGGCAAATAATTTTAGAAGCCAGTAAAGTTCCAGGTCTCAATGATATGATATCTCTTATTCCTGTTTTAAAATTGAGATCTGCAAAGTTATAAATATTTCCACTAATTTGTGTATTTTTTAAATGGTCTGTTAGAGAGTGTGCAGACCTTTAGGTTTAGTTTTTTAAAATGTATTTTTAGCTTGTAATAATGTAGACATCCAGTAGAGGGAATTATTAGTTGTTTTAAGTGTTTTTTTCAAATAATTTATATTCTAAATAACATTCTAAATAACATACATTGCACACAAAAGACATCCACACATTTGTTTTATAAGTGTTTTTATGTTGATTTTATATCTGATGTTGCATCAAATATTTTATATATATGATTCATATACAGCCCTTTTGCAAGAAAGTGAAGTGTACATTAATAAGCTTTTTTATTTAATTGCAAAGCTAAATCCATTGGATGATTGTTAATTATGTGATTTATAAAAGGTGATTTTAAATGCATGAATTTATCTGATGAAGTTGAGGACGAAAACGTTTGTTTTGTTTTCTTGGCGTTAATTCTATATTGTATTAAAACTGTTCGTTATCTACCTTCTGGGTCCGAGGTGCTTTGTACTTGTTTATAGTGACTTTATTTGGACCTTCCGTGGTTTTGTTTATGAAAAAGAAAACACTTTGATTAACCAAATAATTAAAAAATAGTTTTCAATTTAATGACTGGACAGAATTGCTTTGTTAAAAAATTCATTTTGCATATAGATTTATGCTATGGAAATAATCCCCTTCTGTCATCTGCTAACCAAATGATTAGCTCTTAAATATTTTAGAATTTTCACTAGTTGTCTTTTTCTGGTGTCCCTCCATAAATTTGGAGGTAGTGTGGCGAACAGATGTCTTGCTTATATTGCAGGCTGACACCTCCTGGCATTAAAAATATGCATCACTGCAACTAAACTGTTATGGGGTCTCACTGAAGTTACAGTAAGTTTATTTCTGTCTGTTGTTTGTTTTTTGGGCTCATGATAGGCAATGGGAATTGTTTCTATGATTTATATAAAACAATGCTATCCTTAAATATGAAATAATAATAAAATTAATAAAATCCTGTATCAAGAAATAGTAAGAGTATACATTTTCTTAATAATTATGTTGTTTCTTTAGTGTAAGAACGCACTCTTTTTTTTACACATGGAATAAAGTACTAGCGAAAATGCATGTTGCTTAAGGGCATATATGGCTGAAATAATTTCATAATATAGTATAGAACATTGCACATGAATCCAAGAATCAGAAAGTAAACTAACAGGTCACATGCGGACAGGCTGACATCACAAAAGAAACTGTAATTGCAACATCCTTAATTAATGCTTAATGATTAAGGTGGCCAGAGTCTATAGGGATTCAGCACAGTTTTCTCATTAGACTAAAAGAGTGATTGTTTAAAGAACAACCATTGACATTTACTTGTTCATCTTCAAGTGGGGGGACTTGATGATGGCTGACAGTACTGGCCACAGTGATTGACAAAATCCATTGTGTATATTTGCAAGTTTCAGGTCTGGAAAGGAAAATTGTTACAGGGATAATCACTGACAGATAGCTTGGCTATGCAAGCTGTTAATGGAAAAATGTAGAAATTGGAGGATGAGCTGAGAAGACAAGAAGATATAAATAAAATATGTTCTACATGGAAAATACTAATGGCATACAAGTGTGGCATGGAGAACAGAGGTAGATAAGGCAATGACTGTTTAATGGGTCTGGTTGAAGATGTTGAGGGGGCAGATCTGATAGATTTCACTGGGAACAGAACCAAGAAAGTGAATATGAAGGCTCCTACTTGCATCAGCAGATCAATAGGTCTTACAGTGTGGGCAGGTCATACCAAATACTGTCCAAAAGCCACAGTTACCAGTATAAAAAGTATCTTGTGAAACAGACAGCCATCCAAAAAGGGCTTAATTTGACTGGATACACAAACTGGTATCAGGGATCTTCGTCCAGCATGAGAGTTGAGATGGCCCCTGCAGTCTGGAATACATGTTGTAATAGGCAGTTATCCACATTATTCATCCATCTTTGTTGAAGATAATGTGAAAATGACAGATCTTTTGGGCTGAAGCATTAAGGGAAGCTGTACAGGTGCCTAGGGATGTGATGCACAAGTTGGTAACATGGTGGCATATGGAGACAGTCAATGAATATGAGAGGAATTGTATGGTAAAAGGAAGATGTAATTCAACAGAAGGCAAAATGCCAGAGAATGAGACCCAGGTCATAGGTATGGATGTCAGTCCCTCACCCAGGAGAAAGATTTAGGTGTCCAAGCAGTCCTGAGAGTGAGACACAAGTCAGAAAATATTTAAACATAATGACTCCCACAAGACATGTAGAAAGAGCAGAAAGTAGTCAAGTAAACTTATGTGTGCATGAACACTCCAATTTTAAAGACAAGAAATTGATGAAGAAGACCTGGGGTGAGCTAGATTTTACAGATGATTTGTGTAAAGAGTCTTGCAGGAGTCCATGAGTCTTCTAATGGTAAGCATCACAACACTTCTCCTTCAGGCATGTCAGGAAAACAGCCATGTCAGCATATACCACATTTTGTTTTTTACATTCTTTGTATGATCTGTTTCCTGCAATGCTGGTGCAGCACTGGGGTGGGAGATTAATTCTGCAAAAAGAACTTGCATGTTACTCCATCAAATAAGTTCACCAAAGCATCCACATATAATACTCATCTTAATAATTTGCATAAAGCTTGTTCAGTCTTATGAAAATTTGTTAGCATTATTCTTTTACATCCAGTCTTATAACCTCCCATAACAATACCTGGGTAAATAGGCCTAATAACAAAATTAGTATAGTAAAACATAACTTTTTAATAGGTTCATAGGTTGGTACTAGGCTATCAGCCTTACAGCCTATACAAGCCTAGCCATAACAATTCCCTGGCTATTTCGTCCCACAATATTCTCTTCCCTGAACCCCTGTCTAGCAGGGTGACCGACATGATCCCCGGGGTGAATTTCCTATCTCCCATCCAATCGTCAAAGTTCCTTTTGAAGGGGGTCAAAAAGGCGCTCTGCTTGATATGTATGGGCAGTCAATTCCAGAGTCTGGTGAGTGTCTGGGTCAGGTACCTATCCCTCCAGCATGTTTTGTTCATTGTGATGACAAGGTTTAGATCCCTGGAGCCTGTGACTCTGAGGGATTGGGATTTCTTTAAGTGTAGCATGTCCAACAGCTCTGGGTTTGACATGACCTTGTATGTTAAGCAAAGATCGCCTCTGAGTAGACAATATGCGACAGAGTATAGCTGGAGTTTTTTTAGTCGGTCAGCATATGGCATCTGCTTTAGGCCTGTGATTCTTTTAGTGAGGTATTTCTGTGGCCTTTCCAGTTGTTGCAGATGTCTAGAGAGTTACATACCAAATGGGGCGCTGTATTCTAAAATGGGTCTAATGAAGGATGAGTACAGTGGGACAATGACCTCCTTTTTTCTGGATGAAATGCCCTTAGTGATGAGGTGTGCCAAATAGAAGGATTTCCTGACTGTTGTGCCAATGTGGTTATCGAAGGTGAGACCACTGTACACCTGTGTCCCTAAGTCTCTTATCACACTTTCAGTGTTTAGTGTACTGCCACCTATGTGGTAATTCATGGGTGCATGTTTTTTCCCAAAGGGGATAACTATACATTTCTTGCATTGAGTTTGAGCCCATGGCTCTGGCACCAAGCATCTGTTTCTGTAAGGCCCTTTTGTAGAATATCCAAATCATTTGGGGACTCAATAATGGCTCCCAATTTGTAGTCATCTGCAAACTTTGTTAGCCAGAGTCCCTTAGTGTTGGCCTCTATTTCAGAGAAGTAGATGCCAAACAAGAGCAGTCCCAGGACTGAACCCTGAGGTACTCCACTTGTCACTTGTCTGGAGCTGGATTTGGAGTCAGCTACTTTTACAATGTGGGGTCTGCCAGTAAGCCAGTTGGCAAGCCATTGAGTGACATAGGGATTAATGCCCATCTTAGTAAGTTTATCCATGATTCTGGAGTGGGGGATGGTGTTGAAGGCCTTGGTATGGTCCAGATAGGCTATGTGGACCGCCTTACCCTCGTCCACAGCTCTGGACACTGATTAGAAGAAGTCAATCAGGTTCAGGAGGCAAGATCGGCCCTTCACGAACCCAAACTGCGTGGGGTCCAGTGATTGAAGGTTGCCAATGTCTTTGTTTATAAGTTCCATGATAATACATTCCATGGCCTTGCAGATCAAACTCATCAGACTGATGGGGCGGTAGTTCCCAGGATCCAAGGTGGATCCCCCCTTGTGGAGTGGGATAACTGTAGCTGTGCACCACTAAGTGGGCACGAAGCCTGAGGTGAGGCTATGATTAAACATGACACTTAGGTGAGGTGCCAGTTCATTTTGTAGTTCATGTAGTACACAGCCCGGCATGTCATCTGGTCCCATGGGTGTTGTATTCTTAGCCTTGGAGAGTGCATTTTTTACCTGTGTGGCTGTTATTACCAAATTTGGCAAGCTTTCGGTATTGAGATGGGCCCTTTAGGGTGTGAGAGGAGGGTGAAGTTGGCACTGAATCGATCTGCCAGGATGTTGGCAATATCCTTGGGATCAGTATATTTAATGCCATTCTCTTGTAGCTCAGAGCAGATATGAGCATTACCATTTAGATTCTTGACATAGCTATAGAATGCCTTGTGGTTGTCTTTGGAATCTTTGGCAATTTTATTTTTGTAACTAGCTTTGGAGGATTTTATGAGGGATCTCAGCTTCTTACTGAGGCTGGTAAGGGAGTTTTTTTGCATCCTGGGAACTTTCTCTTTTCTGCAACAGTTTCTTCCTTTTGTTGTAAAGTTTGTTTATGGCAGGGGACCACCAGATTGGCTTCCTTTTTTTGGAGGAGAGAGTCTTGGTTCTATTTGGGATGGCACGATTCATGTATGAGTACATGTGCTCATACAGTGCCTTAGTGTAGGATTCAACAGTCAAACTTTCAGTCCTCTTTTGCATGGATGCCATGAAGTTTGTCACTTCTGACTTGAGTAGCATGAAGTTGGCTTTGGAGAATTTTTATGGAGGTTTCCTTACTGGGGGGTGGGAGAGGGATGTTTATGTCAAGGGTGATTAGCTTATAGTCAGACCTGACCAACAAGGGAGTGAACATAGGTGTGGAGCATTGATTTCCAATGTTGGTAATGACCAGGTCTATGATATTGGAGCCCCTGGTGGGACTACGGATTAGTTGATCCAGGGCATTGAATTTATGAATTCTAAGAACCTTTGGTCAAAGGTGTTGGCACATGAGTAGTTTTCCAAGTTAATGGCAGGGTAGTTGAAATCACCCAGTATTAGGGTGTTTGGTTGTATCTTAATATTTTCCAGTATGTTTAGAAATGTATAGTGAGATTCTTGGGGCAGGGTAGTGGATCTGTAGCAAGCTACAATTTGTATTGCAATCTTACATAGTGTTAGTTGCACCTGGAGAATTTCAGACGCATTGTGTTGGGTAACTAGCCTGGTGGTGTGAATATCCTTGGTGAATATGGACACTCCTCCACCTTTAGTGTTTTGATTTTGGTTTTGTGGCCGAAAAGTGTGGTAAGAATTGTAGCCTGGTATTGCAGGGGTGCTCTCTGGAGCCTTGAACCAGGTCTCAGTTACTACACAGATATCGATGTGCTCCATTTTTAGGAGTGCCTCGAGAGAGTGCATTTTGAGGTTTAGACTTCTAGCATTGAGTAGCATTACCTTCAGATTTTGCATGCTTGTACCTGTTACGGTGGTGTTTTTGTCCTTTGAACTTTGCCTAAAAAAGGCACTATAGGGGTGGCAAGAGCCTTAGCCAGTAACCTGAATCCCAGGGGCGACAAGTGCAGACCATCTCTGGCAAAGCATCGTGGTCTGTCGATCTTGTCATCCCAGGAAGATAGATACTGGATCTCCTTTGAATGACACCAGAAGCTTAGCCAATTGTTGAAGTCAATCATTTTGTCCTTATACTGTGGTATCATTCTGGGTGATGGCAGGATGCTACTCAGGGCTAGGCTCATACCTGCCTGGGCCACATGATCCAAGAGCTCTTCCATGTCTCTTTTCATGTTGTTCAGAGAGGTACGTCTCATGTCATTCACTCCAATATGGACAATGACAGAGTCATATCTGTACTTGTTGTGGAGTGACTTGAGTGCATGTGTTATGTGGTGGATCCTGGCACCCGACAGGCAGCTGACTGTAATTTTCTCCTTGTTCAGCCTGGGGAGTGGGACATCCATGTGCCTGACTATAGACTCACCTATGACTAAAGTGTTGGGTACGTTGTCTTGCCTTAGGGGATGTTGTTGGGTGGCACATTGGTGTTGTGAGCTATGTGACATTTTGGTTGTGACTGGTGCTTGTTTGCATTTCAGCTTTGGAGGTCCTTGTTGCTTGGGAAGGTTACTTTTAAGGGCCTCCACATATAAGGATTTAGTGTTGCTATGTGAGGGTGTTGGTGGTGTGGGTTTAGAAGGGCTATGTGTTGTTTGAGGTGTAGTGCAGGTGTTAACCTTCTCCTCTTGACTGTCTAGCACAATCATGGGTGGAGAGAGCTTTGCTTCCAGTTTGGCTATGTAAGTGCATCTCTCACAGGTTGTAGTGTTGGATTGTAGGAGGAGAGGGTTGTCTATGTACATGAGGCAATTGCTGCATTGCCCCAGTATGCCCAGATTCACCAGGTGGACAGGAGAAATCACCAGAAACTGCCCCTTGGACATGCTTGGTTTGGTGCTTTTTATGTAAAGTACAAGAGCTGTTTTCCCTTACCTTAGCAAGGTACTTTGCAATTATAGTAGAGTAATACACAAGCAATATAAGCAGTTGTTTTTAAAAACTGCATTGTATTCTGAACCCATTAATTTACAGGGCCATGTAGCTCATTTTGTTAATGATTCTTCCACTTAAGTGTGAAGCAACATAGGACTTTGCTAGCATTATGTGTTGTGAAGTAAAAGGGAACATATTTGGCTTTTATTGACATATACATTTCTCTTAAAGTGACTGGTCAAAGTAACTGAGACAGCTGATATGATTGCCATACTACTGCAGAAGAATGTCCTTGCATTGACTGAGACAAACTAGAGCACTAAAGGATGATGCATTATTGTAGAATCATAATAGAAATAGGGAAGTCTTAAATGGATAGAAGAGCTGTACTCGTGCTGAAAAGAACTTGTTAAATACGGATGCCTTTGTGTGTACTCTGTGGCACTAGAACAGTATACTAACTGCTGCTGATATGCTTCTCACCCCCCCCAAACTTTAACTTTTTTTACTTCCATTACCCTGATATTTTGATGGTTCAAATATTCAATAATCAAGTGGTCATATTTGTTCAAATTATCACTAAAATGTTTACAATAAGGTTTATTAAGAATTTCCCTACTACCTAACTCACATATTTTCTTGTAAAGCTGCAAAACAGGGTGGAGGGGTAGGTTAAATGTACTGGAGAATTAATTTTTAAATTTTTAATTTTTCAGGCAGCCCTATTGATACACAAGTTGCAGAAAACTTGAGCAAAGGATTAACATTCATTCTATCAGCTAAAGCAAACCTGGCCAGTACAATTATGGATTTGAACCTTTTTCTGTAGAAATTGAATTTTAAAATGATATTTGATGATTTGTTGAGCCCCAGAGAAGGTATTAATATTATAAACATAGAGATAATTTGAACAAACAGGACCACTTGATTACTGAATATTTGAAACAGCAAAATATCAGGGTAATGAAACCTGATTTGGGGGGGGGGTTAGTTATAATGGATTTACATGATTATAGTAATCGAATGATAGGTATATTACAGATGGATACATATGAGCTTGTCTCAAAAAATGAAGTTAATGGCACAAATAGACATATCAGTTCACAAATTCAAGACATGTTTATAGATAAAAAGAATTGATCTTGACATTTACAATTATTTGACTATGGTAGCCCCTGTAACGCCATTTACTTCTGGAGTACACAAAATCCATAAAAATATGGAAAATTCACCTATGCATCCCATTGGGGACAGGATACAATCAGCTACTTATGTGTGTGCAAAGTTTTGGATAGTAAATTTAAGGAATTACTTAGGGATGAATCACAAATGTGTAAGGATTTCTGGAATTTTCTACAAGCAGTTAACCAATTGGAATTTAAGGAGGAGGATGTTTTTCTGATGATTGATGTCAAAGATCTGTATCCATCCATACCACAAGTTATAGGTACAGAATGGGTTACTGAGTTTTTAAGGATGGACAGTTACCTTAGGACCTCATTAATTTATATAAGGAAATATTGGAAATTGTACTTCAGTTTCTTGTCTTTTGAAGGCCAATATTATCTCCAAAAAACAAAGTTGCTATGGGCTCATCTTATGGGGCAACTTTTACAAACATTGTGATGGCCCAGTGGGAGCAGAAATGTATACTCTCTGATACCTTCGTCAGTAGTAAAATACATTTCTATACATGTTACCTTGAAAATATTTTTATGTTATGGAGAGGTATTAAGGAAGATATTGTTGAATTCATGGAATTTATTAATCACACTACTGATTTTCTGGTATTTAGGTATGAAATTAACACTGAGGAAGTAGCTTATCTAGACATTTTTTTGATTAAGGCTAGAGAAAATTCAAGATATATTTCAAGAATTCATAGGAAAAAAACTTATTCCAATAGTTTCCTCCATTTTTCTAATATACATCCATTAAATTCATTAAGTATTCAAATTAGGTGCAGTATGATTTTTTTATTGGTTGTTCTAAATAGGAAGCTTATAAATAAAATGTAGTAGCAGTTTGACCCACATCTGATGAAGTGTGTAAACTAAAACGTATGGTGTACATCGTTTATGTGTGTAATAAAAGTGTCTGCATCGTTCGTTCCTTGGGCTTTATTGTTTCAATATCTGCTTTGGGCTGTTCGAATTTCTTGGTGTGTACTTGCCCAATTGGTTTGTTACTTGTTTACAAGAACAACTTGACAATATCACTGAAGTAACAACTTTGGATAATATCGATAACAATTCAGAAGTACAATTTATTACCATATTTAGTATGCGCCCTAATATACTAAGAAGAATATTATATTTTATTTATTTATTTATTTATTTGACATTTGTTGACTGGGAATGTCCGACTAGGTTCCACAGAGCCAGTTTTTCAAGTCTCGCGAGGGAAACGCAGATGGCATGCATGTCTTTGAAAATGTGTGTAATAAAGTGTCAACATTCGTTTTGCTTTTGGGCTTTCAATATTCAATATGGGTTGTTATATAAGAACTGGGTCCTTTAGATAAAGATATAACTGTAAGGGATTGAACTGGGAGAAAACCATCTATATTTTTTGGAGGGGTTCTAACTTCAAGAATATCTTAGAAAACATGAAATCCAACTGTAATAGGAAAACATCTGGTATGAAAAAAATGTGTGTTTTGCTCATATTGCAAGCTGATTGTTACAGGGAAGACTTTTTTTTGTGAGGAGATGCCAATACAAAATACAAGGTACTTTCAATTGTGAATCAAGAAGGGTTGTTTATAGACCTTTTTGTCAGAAAAGCCCATGTTTTTACATTTACAAAACAGATCGCAGGTTAAAAGAACGTTATCTATGAACACTAATACAGTATCAAGAGAATAAAAATGAACAATGCTTAAGCTAAGCGCGTTCAAAATAATGAGAGGCATAGTTTTAAATACTTGGTAATAGATACTGTTGGCACTGAGACTCATTGGGTTGGCATTAACACTTTTCCTTGAATGGAAAGAATTGGTATGACAGATTTTGCTATAAGCATATTCCTGGCCAGGACTGAATTAACTTTGCTTAATTAATTGTGTTTTAAAAATCAAGTCTTATGAATGTGAGCTTCTTTATTAGGGACATTTTTCAGTAAAAGGACTTGATTAGACATTTTGTATACATATTACAGTAACACACACATACACACACACAAACACACACACGCACAGACATATATGTATAAATATATATATATATATATATATATATATATATATATATATACTTTAGAGGGACTCAGTAACTCAATATTTATTTATTTATTCACCTGTTTATTTAGATGTTTTAACTCTCAATGCTCAGTTCAGTAGTTCTGAATATATTCTTAGAGAAGGATTGTCTAATGTGATTACATCACAAAATTAATGGATCATATGACTTGAAAACATTTTTTAAATTGGTGTTTGATGGGTTGTTTTTATCTGATGAAGTTCAAGCAAAGTAAGCTGTATGAAAGTGCTTATCATTAAAAGTTTTAACTGTTTTTTTCATCCTAAATGGCTTTTTATGTTAGTAATTAATCCCTTATGATTTTCTGTCATTCATTTAATTTTCCTGCACAAGTTTAATGGTGATACAAATTATATAGGGTTTATCAAACTCAGTACCCCTTCCCTTTCAGATACATACTATGTACCCCTTTTAACCAGTTCAGATAAGATCCCCATATAAAAGAGATATAATGTTATAAACATCTCTTTTTCATATCCCAGAGGTAAATCCAACTCTTTTGCTAAGTAAGCCATTCTTGCTAATAATATTGAGTTTATTCAATACACTTTCTTTGTATAGGATAACTTATAGGTTGTAAAAAATTACATGTAAGTTTCATTTTTTCCAATATTTTTCCATTGTTATTCCTTTATGTCTTATTTACCAAACTGTATACCCAAAACTGAAATATTCTCCTTACTCAACATAACATCTCCTATTTTCCCATTATGCCCCAAAACTTTGCTATTCTGTTTATTCAATTGTAAACCTATTACTTCCAAATATTCATATATATGGGTTAAAGCTCTATTCCCTCCTTATGTATTTGTAATAACTATTATAATATCATCAACATAAGACAACATAACAAGAAACACAATCCCTTCCTTTGTAACATAATCTAATACTTTTTTTTGCTTGTTCATAAAACTTAATATGGTATTCAGTATGAAAGTAAACAGCTTGCTACTTAATGGGCATCCCTGCCTTTTTTCTTTATTTTAATCCCTTCATTTAACCATCCATTCTCTAAAATCTGTATTTCATATTGTTCATAAGCTGTCACACATACATTTTTTTATCTTGTTACTTAATTTATAAGATGTAAGTATGACCCATAAAATGTCATGCTTTATGGTGTCAAATGCTTTACTTACATCACTTATCACAATCTTGATTCCTCTTAATTTCTGTTTAAACTATTATCCACTATTTGTGTAATCATTAAAAACAGTTCCTGACTACTTCTTCCTTTACCACTGTATATTGTATCATCTATGATGTTATTTATTTTACTTCCACTCTTTTCTGTATTATTTTCATAAAACAATTATAATCTGTCTTATTCAGAGTTACTGGTCTGCAATTCTGTATGTAATTTTTTTCCCTTTTTCCATATAAACATAATTGTTCGTTTACATAATTCTTTATATTTGAATCCTTCTTTTAAACTTTCATTAAGTACCCACAGAAAACATTTCTTCCTTTCTACTATTATATCTCAGTACATTAGATATTCTTTTCTGTTTGGTCCTGTTGCTGAATTTAAATTTACTATAGGTAGTATTTTATCTGTTTCAGCTGAATTTATCTCTTTTTCCAAATATCTATTATCCTGATCTGTCAGTTTTTAACCATCCAATTCTTCTTTTCTATTTTTAAATTTCTACTAAACATCTTCTTTACAATTCCCTTCCTATTGTCATAATCACTTTTTGTTTAATCTAATCAGTCTTCTTCAACTTTCATTTCTCTTATTATACTATTTTCTTCTTCCATAATATGGTTTAAACAGTGAGCCACTTCTTCTTTCTTTACTTGCAAGACATATCTCTGTTTATGTATCACAGGTTTTATTATTTATTAGAGTTTAACTCATATGTCTCCTTCTCTTTAATAAAATACTATCATTCATTTCCAAATTTTAAATGTCTTCTTAAATTCATACATCTTCCATTCATTAATCTCCTACTGTCTATATAATTCTCTAAATAGCATTTCTTATATTTTTCAGTAAGTGCTAGCCACCATTCTGACCAATCTGTATAGAATTCTCTCATGTTCATATGATCCTCCCAAAGCTTATTTATCATGCTTCCCTATTTCACTCCATTCACTTTCATTTACTCTTTTTATTCATTTTCTTATCTGTATGTATCCTTATTCTCCCTTTATTTCTATCCAAATGGTCAAATGATGAGAAAAATCTATTTCTATCACCACTTCCATGACAATATCAATGCTTTTGGATGGCAAAATCTTCTAACATCATTATTTCATTTTTTTTTCTTTCTTATATTTTAGTTGAAATCACCTGTTATTACTATAGCCATATTTATACTAACATATTGTAAGATATTTTAAACATGTTTTCTCTTTCTCTGCATGAGGTGTAAGCATGCACAGCAATCACCTTATTTACTTGTTCCTTCCATCTTATATGAAGAATTGTAACCCTTCCCATTATAACCAATGTTATATCTATTATTTTAACTGTTGTGTTACATAGTATTCCTATGCCTGAACATGTGTCCTTCCCCAAAATTCCAAACAATCATGTTTTCCCATAGCATCTCTGTAATCTTTATTCCTATGTTAAAAACCTTATATCTTCTAATACAATAATATTTACATCCAGATTTTTACACCATTCTAAATACTTATCCTTATTGTAAAACTGTTGAAACTGTTTACATTTACAGCCACTATCCAACAATTACTCTATTCTCTTTTTGGAAGTATTCCATAAATGGAATCCACTATAAATGTTTATCCTTTTTTTTTCTTTTATATTTGTTCCAATACATTTTCTTTTTCACTCTCTTACTTTTTTTTCAGTAGACTTCTTCTTCCTGTTATCTAAATTCTAATGTAATTCTAATCTTTCTCATCAGTAATTTCAGATCCCTGTTCTATATTAATTTCCTTATTAAATGTGTTATCTTTTGTAATTATTTTCCTACCACTTCTGTCTGTTTTATAACAGTGTCATCTGTTTCAGTAGTTAAATCTTTTTGTATTGGTTCCTGTTCATTCTGCGTTTCCATAATTTCACTCGCCCTCTATTCATTGCCCTTTCTACAATCTATCCTTATGTGCCTATTGCATAACATTTACAACATTTCAAAACACATTATTTTTTGCATTATGCCTAGTTTCCCCACAAATATAACATTTTCTTTTTATACGGTTACTAATTAAATGGTCTGATTTACCACAATAAAAACAAGTTTTACCTTATCCCCAATATCTCACAATCCCTTTATTTCCATCATCATTTATAACACTTGAATATGTATAATCACATCATTGTCAATTTTCAGAATAACAGAACAATCCCATCCCTTTGTCCATAAACCTCTATTATCATACATTTTTGAAATGCCCACTACATTTTTACATATTATATCCAGATAAAGTCTTAAAGTCTCTTTTTCAACTCCAGTCCTAAACTGTATATGGATTTTCTTTTTAGCTTTGCTATTAAAAGATTTTATAGCATGAGTGTTCATAGGCTTATAGGTGTTCATAGGTGCTGACTAGGCTAACAACCACAAGGGTCTTTTTAAACCTAGCCATACATCCCAAATCTCTTAAAGTTATTGTACTATTGATAAGTGTAAGAAGAGGCTTGAAAGATGAAATATTTACAAGCAGAGACCTAGGAGATGAATCATTTACAGGCTGCCTGTGTCCATTAGAAACATAGGTGCCAAACCTGGGATGACTTTCCTGTTCCCCATCCAATTACCCAAGTTATACCTTTGGATATATTTATTTTTGATGTAAATTGAGACACCTCCACCTTTAGTCCCTGTCTGTGTAGTAACTGATCTAAATGTGTAGAAGGCATTATAGCATTGCACTGCTGGTGTGCTCTCTGTGACTTTACACTGTGACTCAGTAATTGCACAAAAGTAAGCATTCACTATGTGGAGGAGAGCTTGCAGTGAGTGGAGTTTTTTATTTAGACTCTTAGCATTCAGCAGTAATACCTTTAGATTTCTTTGTTTTTGATTTCCTATGTTGGAAGGCTTGTCACACTGGCATTGCCTAAAAAAGGCACTATAGGGGAGGACAATGGTTTAGCTAATATGTGAAAGCCTAGAGGGGAGATGTGCAGACCAGCCCTGGCAAAGCAGTATGTTGTGTTGACCATCTCCTTCCATGCTCACAAATATTGCATCCCCTTAGAATGACAGCAGAAACTAAACCAATTATTAAAGTCAGTTATCTTTTATTCATATTGTGGCATCATCTTTGGAGAAGGTAAACTGCTGCTCAATGCTAGTTTCATACCTTCCTGGGATACATATTCCAAGAACTACATAATGTGTCTCTTCCATGTACTCTAGGGTGGTATGTCTCAGGCCATTTACAAACACATGGACTATGACTGAGTCATATTGATACTTGCAGATCAATTCCCTGAGTGCATGTGTAATGTGGTGGATCCTGGCCCCTGACAAGCAACTAATAGTGCCTTTCTCCTTACTCAGCTTGGTAAGAGGGACATCAGTGTGTCTCACAATAGAGTTTTCAATGACCAGAATGTTGGATGGTGTGGTGGTTTGCCTTATGATATTAGAAGTAAGGTTCCATGAGATGTGGCTGTATGTGTTGATGTGGGTGCTGTTTTGAAAGAGTACATTCTGGGCTGCTGAGGGTATTAGTTATGGCTACTTCATCTAGGAGGTCTTTGAGGTTTAGGAAGGTTACATTTAAGTGGCTCAGCACATGTGGGTCTATGTGTCTGCTTGGAATTGTGTGTGATGGGTACAGCATGTGTACTACTAACAACCTAATAGGTTCATAGAAGATTACTAGGCTAAAGACCCTAGAGCCATTACAAACCTAGCTGTGAGTGAAGTTCGCAGAGGTAAAGGGCTATGGTAGTTAATGCCAACTTTCCCTGTCCAGTATGGACATGGGCACCACTCCAGAAGTGAATTTGGGGTCACCCATCCATTGATCTAGGTTGGATTTGAAGACAGTCTGGGAAGGGCTCTTTTTCATGCGACTTAGAAGCTTGTTCCAGATAATTGTCAGTCTGTGGGAGATGTATCTATTTCTCCAACATGACCTATTCATGTCAGAGGCTAGGTTAAGATCCCTGGAGCAAGTTATCCCTGTGAAGTTTGATTTACAAATATGCAGCATTTTCATCAGGGCCAGGTCAGAAACTGCCCTGCAAACCAAGCACAAGTCACCTCTTAGCAACCTGCAGGAGAAAGAATACAGTGAAAAGGCTTTCAGTCTTTCTGTGTAAGACTTGTGTTGTGTACCCTGTAATTTCTTGATGAGAAACCTTTGTGTTCTCTGTGATTGTTGCAGGTGTCTGGTGAGGTACATGCAAAAGGATTTACTTACTAGTGTGGATACATAGTGGTCAAAGATAAGATTGCTATTAACCTGAGTACTCGAAACTCTCCTTAGCCTCGACAGGGAAAGTTGGCATTAACTACCATAGCCCTTTACCTCTGTGAACTTCACTCACAGCTAGGCTTGTAACGGCTCTAGGGTCTTTAGCCTAGTAATCTTCTATGAACCTATTAGGTTGTTAGTAGTACACATGCTGTACCCATCACACACAATTCCAAGCAGACACATAGACTACACCCTCACAAACTCCCCTTGAGTACTTTGTTCCCCATTGGCCCTTTTTTCAATTATAAAGGAATTCCCAATACTATTCTAGCATGTCCAAAGGTCAGTTGTCAATCTCCTCTCTGGTCCAGCTAGTGAATCTGGGAATCTTGAGGCAATGTTACAACTGCCTCATGTACACAGACAACCCTCTCCTCCTCCCAACAAATTCCAACACATGTGAGAGATGCAACTATATAGCCAAACTGGAGGCTAAGCTCTCTCAACTCAGTACTGGCGTAACCAGTCAGGAGGAGAAGGAAACCACACTCACTACAATTCCAGTCTTGCATAGACCTACCACGCCAGCAAACCAAACACATAAACACACAAAAACATACTCGGAGGCTCTAAATAAAAATCTGCCTAAGCAGCAGAGACCTCCAAATCAGACACCCAAGCAACCGCTACCCCAAAACAAAACATGTGCAACACATAGCTCACAAAGCCAGTGTGCCGAACAGTCACAGCCCTTAAGGCTAAACAACACACCTGATACACTTGTAATAGGTGACTCTATCATCAGGCACACTGATGTCTTGCTCACCAGGCTGAACAAGGAGAAGGTCACGGTGAGCTTCCTGTCAGGCGCTAGGATCCGCCACATAACACAAGCACTCAGGTCACTCCAAGGCAAGTACAAATATGACTCAGTCATTGTCCATGCTGGTGTGAATGACCTGAGACGTACCTCCCTGGACTACATGGAAAGAAACATAGAGGAGCTCTCTGAGCATGTAGCCCAGGCCGGTATGACCCTGACCTTGAGTTGCAACTTACCCTCACCAAGAATGATGCCACAATATGAAGACAAGATGATCAATTTCAACAATTGGCTTAAGTATTAGTGCCGTTCAAAGGGGATCCAATGCCTGTCTGCCTGGGATGACATGCTCGACAAGCCATGATGCTTCGCTAGGGACAGCTTGCATCTGTCACCCCTGGGCTTTTGGATCTTGGCAAAGGATCTTGCCACTCCAATAGGCAAAGCTCAAAAGACAAACCCACCTCCATAGGTATCACAAGGGATAAGAAACTAAGAGTAATGCTACTCAACGCCAGAAGTCTAAACCTCAAGATGCACGTACTCAAAACTCTACTTAGCATGGAGAACATCGATATCTGTGCAGTAACAGAAACCTGGTTCAAGGCTCCCGAGAGCACCCCAGCACTACCAGGTTATACCTCATACCATGTTTTTCGGCCCCAAAACTTGGACCAAACCACAAAGGAGGGGGAATATTAATATTTGTCAAAGATACCCACACCTCCAGGTTGGTAGCACAGCACGAAGCATCAGAGACTATCCATGTGCAACTAACAGTGGGTAAAACTGCTACAGACCACCCTCCCAAACCCAGGAACCCCACTCGGCCTTCCTGAGAACACTGGAAAATATGAAGGTCTCTCCAAACACCATTATATTGGGTGACTTCAACTACCCTAACATAGACTGGGAGCATTACTCTAGCTCCATCACCCTAGCCCAAAGGTTCCTAGAATTTATAAACTCAAATGCTATGGAACAACTTGTTGCCAACACAAGAGGGGAAAACATACTGGACCTGATTATCATCAACATGGGGACTCTATGCTCCAGACCAGAAGTGTATCCCTCACTGGTAAGATCAGACCATAAACTAATCTCACTAGATATTCACATCCCGACCCCAGCCCCTGCCCAGAAAACCACAGTGAAAAACTTCTCTAAAGCAAATTTCACACTCCTCAAAACCGAGGTGGAATCCTTCATAGCCCCCGGGCCTGTGGAAAATACAGCCCAGACCGCAGAATCGTTTATAAACACATTCTATGGACACCTTCAGGAATGCATGGATCATGCAATCCCAAATAAAACCAAGACCCAATCCTTCAAAGTTAGGCGTCCTGTCTGGTGGACCCCAGCCATAAACAAACTATACAATAGAAGGAGGAAGCTACTACATGATAGAGCAAAATCCCAAAAAGGGAAGGCATCTCTGATCAGTATTAGCAAAAAACTAAGGGCACTCATAAAATTGTCTAAGGCCAGCTTTGAGAGAAAAATTGCACAGGACACTAAGGATAATCACAAGGCTTTCTTTAGTTATGTTAGGAACCTGGGTGGGAATTCCCAGATATGCTCAGAATTAGTCCAAAATGACAAAAATACACGAACCCACAGACATTGCCAACATCCTAGCTGACAGATTCAGCGCAAACTTCTCCCCCCCTTCCCCACCAAAAGGGCAAATATCTATCCCAGCAGAGTGCTGCCCCCCAACATCTTAGATGCTCAGGTAAGAGCTGCCCTCACCAAAACAAAAAACACAGCATCAATGGGACCAGACGGTGTCCCGGGCTGCATCCTACATGAACTCGAAGAAGAACTAAACCCAAACATAAAACTACTGTTCAATCTCAGCCTTACTACAGGATATGTACCCAAAGAGTGGCGTACAGCAACAGTGGTCCCTCTCCACAAATGTGGTGCCTCAATGGATCCTGGAAACTATCACCCCATTAGCTTGACTAGCTTGGTCTGCAAAGCTATGGAAAGGATCATCATGGACCTCATAAATAAAGATATTGGGGACCTACAGACACTGGATCCTACCCAGTTCGGCTTTGTTAAGGGCAGATCCTGCATCTTAAACCTGGTCGATTTCTTTGAAACAGTCACCAAGGCCATTGACAAGGGGAAGTTGGTCCACACAGCCAACCTGGACCTTGCAAAAGCCTTCGATACAATACCCCACTCGGGCATTATAGATAAGCTCACCAGCTTAAATATAAACCCCTATTTCTCTAGATGGGTTGCAAACTGGCTCAAGGACAGAAACCACATAGTTAGAATTGCTGGAGCCATGTCAGACTCCAAACCAGTTACAAGTGGCATCCCACAAGGCTCAGTCCTGGGACCTCTCTTGTTCGGTATATATTTCTCGGAGGTACAGGCTAACACGGAAGGACTGTGGCTGACCAAGTTCACAGATGACTACAAACTGCATGCCATAATAGACTCTCCAGCCGACACAAGCATCCTACAAAAGGGCCTCATAGAAACAGACAACTGGTGCCAGAGCCATGGCCTCAAGCTAAATGCCAAAAAGTGTATAGTTATCCCCTTTGGCGAAAACAAAGTGCCCACAAATTACCACATAAGTGGTAATCCATTAAGTACGGAAGAAGTAATTAGGGACCTGGGGACCCAAGTTGATAGAAATCTCTCATTTGACAACCACGTGGCCAAAGTGGTTAGAAAAACATTTTATATAGCCCACCTAATCATGAAGGGATTCACATCTAGATTAGGGAGGTCATGTGCCTCTTTACTCATCCCTCATCAGGCCCATAATTGAGTACAATGCCCCTTTTGGGATGTACCTTACCAGACACCTGCAGCAACTGGAAAGACCCCAAAAGTACCTCACCAAGAGGATCAAAGGGCTCAAACAGATGCCATATGCTGCCCGGTTAAAGAAACTCTAGCTCTACTCAGTGGCATACCGCCTGCTCAGAGGCGATCTGTGCCTGACGTATAAAGCCATGTCCAACCCGGAATTAATGGATATGTTGCACCTCAGAAAATCCAAATCCCATTGAGCTACGTGCTCGAGAGACTTGAACCTCACCACTGAAATAAATAGGACATGCTGGAGGGACAGATTCATAACCCAGAGGCTCCCTTCACTCTGGAATAAAATCCCAGTCCAGGTTAGGCAGAGTTCCTCATTGACTCTCTTCAAGAGGAATCTTGATGAGTGGATGGGAGATAGTAGGTTTACCCCGGGTATCACTTCTGTGTCACTGTTAGACAGAGGCACAGTATACTAACCTTGAAAAAGGACATAGCAAAGTTCATTTAAAATGGCTGGCGAAAGCCAAGCACACTCTGGCTAGGCTTATAAATGCCCTAGGGCAGATAGCCTAGTATGAACCTATGAACCTATGAAGAAGGTGATGTCTATAATGTAATTAGCAGGGATGACAGCTTTCCCATAAACAACACTTCTGATGAAGTCCTGTTTGTTCACAAGAACGAAAGTGCACAGACTGGGATTGTATTGTGCTCAACTTTAGACTACATAGTTTGATTATTAAAGGCTTTTTTTCCGTTTAACAGACTATCTGTTGTTGGTGGATTTATCTTGTGAAGTGACCTGTAGAGCTGTAGTTCATGTATGTTTCCCATTCAACAGTAGGATAATAAAAATCATCCATTAGTAAGGTGTTTGGCTGTATGACAAGTGACTCCAGTAAGTCCAGGTATATGGTATGCTTTTCCTTTTTCATGGTGGGAGACCTATAGCTAACTATGATGTAGTAGGGGGCTTTGTCTATAGTTAACTGGACATGGAGTAGCTCAATAGAATCATACTGTTTGACCAGTCTCAATGTGTACTTACCCTTATTAATGAAAATGGATACACTTCCTCCTTTGGTTCTTTCATGCTCAGTCTGTGGTCTGAATGTTTGGAAAGCATTGTAGCCTTGCACAGCCATGGTGCTTTCTGCACCTTTGAACCACATCTCAGTAACTGCATAGATGTCAGCATCTTTCAAAGTGAGGGAGTGCTTCCAGGGAGTGCAGTTTCTTGTTTACACTCCTAGCATTAAGCAGCAGTACCTTGAGTGTGTCTAGAGAAGATTTTGTTATGTTGGGAAGTTGGTTATTTTGACACTGCTCAAAAAAGGCAAATAGGGGTGTCAAATGCATGTTATGGTATCCGAAAGTCTAGAGGGGATAGGTGCAGACCATCACTAGCAAAGCAGTACTGCCTGTCAACCATGTCTTCCCAGGCTGACAGATATTGGATCCCAAGCTAAACAAATTGTTAAAGTCAATAATTTTTTTGTTTTTATTGTGACATCATACTTGGAGAAGGTAGAATGCTGCTTAAGGCTAGGCTTATACCTACCTGCCTATAATACATAATCTGAGCTCAGTCATGTCTCTCTTTATATAGGTCAGTGAGGTACATCTCAAGTCAATCATCCTCACATGACTATAATGAAGTCATACTGGTACTTGTGGTTGAGTGATTTGAATGCTTGAGTGACTTGATGGATCCTAGTACCTGACAGGCAGCTAACCGTAACCCACTCCTTATCCAGCCTAGTGAGGGGATGTCTCACTATGGAGTCATCTATGACTTATTTGTGGTTTTATGCTAATGGGCTTATTTGTTGAGATACTAGTGTGTATATGTTATGTGTTGTGGTTTTTTTGGCATTGTCATGTGTGTACATGGCTTTCATTTGATAGGTCACTGATCTTTTGCTAAGTTACTAGTAAGTACCTCTGTATACATGGGTTTATGTGACATGTCCTTTTTTAGTGTGGGAAGTGAGTGTGTACTGACAACCTGTTTGGCATTCAATTTGTCCTTATGTGAGAGTCTTGCCTCCAATTTTATAGTGTAACTACATCTCTCACATAAAGTATTTGATTGTTCCAGGAGTAAGTGATTGTCAGTATACATGAGAAAATTGCAACATTGCCTCAGGGTGCGTGTGTCTATCAAGCTGGCCAGAGAGATGATGGGAAACTGCCTGTCCATGATAACAGACTCTTGTATGTTTTATTATGGAAGGGAATGGGTTAATTTGACAGGACTGTGCTTGTAGTGCCGAGAATACAAGATGGACTTATACTTTTTGTAGTCTAAGGTTGATTAATAAGGCAAAGTTGCTTAATGTGCAACGGAGTTGCTCCTAGAGCAACAGAAAAGCTTGGAAGGGTTTCACTGACAGCTGTTTAGGCAAAAACTGCCCTTCTAGGCTTTTGCATCTATACAGGGCACTGCTAACCACCACTCCATGTAGAACAGCACAGTGCAAATGGGAGGCTTAAATATGAGCAAAGAGAAACAAGTTTTAAGGTAAACACCAATCAAGAAAGCACACAATAAGCCTACCACCAGCAATCACCATCTTAGACAGGTTAGATCAGCCCACTTCTTCCACATGGGTGCAGGAAAACACCTTCTTAAGGTAGAATAGCTGAATAGCTGGTTTGGAGCCTAAGTTTAACAAGACCACACAAACTACCTGCAACAGCCCTACAACTAACAGATACACTGTAATACAGTGCACTTAACTACTTAAAGCCACAGCAGACAATACCGTTTTTTTAACTGCTAAAGTACAGTCACAGTATATGAAAAATACAAAAAATATTTAGAGCCCCTTTGAGTGCTTCCCAGCTCATGCAGACAAGGTAAACACCTACTAACACTAGATGAATAATCCCGGTCCTCCTAATGTAAAAGTACTGTAAAGGAGTGTCCAGAGTGAAATGCTACCACAAACATACTTAAAAGATACAAAATGCTACCACAAATAAACTTAAAGATATGGATACAGCAGTGTACTTTAAACAGCTTATAAAAATGTGATTATTCAATAAAAGTACTTCACTTTGTATAAATGAGGCAAAAGCCACTCAATTGTGCAGAATTTATAAAGGCACTATAAACAAGATAAGATGATTAATAAGACCTCCAGCCAATAAATGCACATGCATAAATCACAAGTGTTTTCACAACCTAAACAGACTAGGCTTCCTCTCAGTGCACTAGATGGAAAATCCACTGACCTCTTTAATGTAAAAACAAAGGCTTGTTAGAGTGTAAAAATACATTATTTATCCAACAGCTGACTAGATCATGAATTTAGAGCAAAGTAAATCAGTAGAAACAGACAATGAGAGGAAAAATGCAATTTTTTAATATAAGCACAAGGAAAGGCAAATAAATAATTCAAGATATAAACAGCGATGTAGAAAAGGAGGTGCTTATTGTGCTCAATTTACAGTAGGGGTGGGCAGCTTAAAATCATCATCATCATCATCATCATCAGTCCCCTTTTTCACATTTTTTTCTACATGGGGAAGGGGAATCATGTTAACTGTCCCCAGCTATCTTGATTCAGTGATACACTCCTGCCTCCTTTAACACTCATGCCTGACTGTCGCAGATCTTCTTTCACACAATCCATCCACCTCTTTGCTTGACTTCCTTGCTTTCTCTTACCTTATTGATTGTCTTCTGCTTTTCTGCACATGTCCAAACCACCTGTGATGCCTCTGCACTGGCCCAGTTATCAAGGAGCCTCAATTCTCATCACTAGCACCAGTGAGGGACATGCACATTGGAAGGATGACAAGTACACACACACACAGTAAAGTACAATTTCCCTTAACAGCACACAGAGATCACAGTCAGTCTAGGTCTGGTTTCTCCCTCTCTCTCCAGATCCCCAGTAAGACTCTCCATTGGCACAGCTATAGGGTTAAAATGTCAGGCGAGTGGTCAAGCCAAGACCTCCAGCACCCTCTCTGTCCAACCAGTTCTTCGTGTCCCTGCCCAAGTAGCTGACACATGCGCGCGCACACACACACACACACACACACACACACACACACACACACACACACACACACACACACACACACACACACACACACACACACACACACACACACACACACACACACACACACACACACACACACACACACACACACACACACTTTGAGATTTGAGTTATATACAAGCACACAAACACTGGGGAAGGTTGGCACAGGTTCACTAGCTATGTCCCCTTCTGCCCAGACTATATGTTAGCACCAGCTGCCATCAGCCACTCTTTATCAGCTACTATAAGGCCCTTCCCAAAGGGTGACCATTTCTACTTTATAATGTTACTATTATCCAAATGGTAAGTGTGACCAAGACTAAGGCTATTTAGGTGTGGCCTCTATGCCACCAAATACATATGCAAGTACTCTAAGAACATCTCTAAAGAATCCAGCCACAAATAAAAGGTTTAAATATATTTAATAATAAATAATAAAAGAACAAGACAATGCTCAACAACTCAATACAGTGACAACAGAGTTCAGAATCACAGGAACTACTTTAAAACAACATTACACAACAGTCTCCAGTAAATCCAGAAAACATCTAAACTAATCTTTACTGTATTCCTATCTATATCCAAGAGATACTATGCCCTAAATGACTTACTTGCAGAGGAAGACAAGTGCTGATGAGAGGATGTTGTCAGATCCAAAGACAAATACAAAATGCACAGACTCACTCTCTGAGACAGTTCTTAAGTTACTATCAAACATTTCTGCTGAGTTATCTCAGATTAAATCATTTGTTGTCGTCTCTGCCTACAGTTCCCAGGCTAACAGAAACTTAACATTTAGCACCTCTGTGTCAGAAATACTTATTTTTCAGAAGAATTGCCTGGAACTGGAAGTCGTAAAGCAGTTAAACACTTTTACATTTGAAACCTGTAAATATTTATGTTTCCAGACAATAGAAAGAATTTCTAGCTGCAGATATTCTGTCTCCTAGCTGAGATAAACACCATCATAAACAATTCACTAATTTTCTTAGTTTGCAAGTTCTTTTCCAGTAGGGTACACTGTGGTTACATTCTTGAAGCTCAGTACAGAATATACAGTTCAACACACACTTCTGCACCAGTAGTTTAATATATACATAACAAATAGTTTTCTTACATTTGTAAGACAAGCATACAAATCATATTACTGTTCCCAAATGGCATAGAATTATTTACAAAATTCTAGTTAGTAGGGCTGGCAGCCTTCACACCACCATACTCTGTTCTCTTTGATCTTTTCTGCAATTGGAGTTACATTGGCTTCTGCTCTTATGTCCTCACCTCTTCGTTCTCAGGCATTTCATTTCCATCACCTCTAGCTTCTTCAACTGTTCTGCCTTTACTGCCCAAGTTTCTGTACCATACAGTAGTACTGGCCACACCACTGCCTTGTATACCTTACTTTTCAGCTTCTTTAGCATTCTTCTGTTATAGACTACACCAGACACTATGCCAGTTGGCTGCAGCCCTATGATTCTAGCTCTGACCTCTTCATTCAGACTTCCCTTCTCCTCAACCACTCCTCCCAGATACTTGAAGCTATTTAGCTGTGCCACTATCTTCCCTTCTATCTCTATTCTCAGCTTCTTCTGATTCCCCCAATTTGCTGTCATTACCGTCTTATCTGTGCTTAGTTTCATCCCATGTTCCTTCAGATTTACATTCCATTCTCCTATCCTTTGCTGAAGTTCTAGCTCAGAGTCTGCCTGTAATGCCACATTATCTGCATAAGCAACTTTGCTGATCTGCCCTCTCTGACCTCTTTGTTAATGTAGTCCATCACCAGTATGAAAAGCAGTGGGCTCAGAGCTGAACCCTGATGTACACCCACTCCCACTGGGAACCCCTCTGTGAGGCCGAACACTGATCATACTTGAGTCACTGAGTCCTTGTACATAGCCTGCACAAATTCTACCAATGTTTCCGGGACTTCAAACCACCGCAGTACTGCCCAGATTATTTCTTGGGACCATGTCATATGCTTTCTCCAAGTCTAGGAATGCCCAGTTGGACTCTCTCCTCATTTCTAGCTTCTTCTCAAGTATCTGTCTCAATGCAAACATCGGGTCAATTGTGCTGCATCCTGATCAGAACCCGAACTGTTTATCTCCCATCTTACATTCTACTACTCTGAGTATCCATTTATCAAGTCACCCTCTCCAGAACTTTCATGCAATGTGATAAGAGTTTGATGCTTCTGTACTGCCAAAAGTTATGGATGTCCCCTTTATTCTTCTACACTGGCACAAGTATGCTTATTCTCCAGTCATCTGGGATGTACCTTTCTCTCCACATTGCTATGAGTACCCTCAGGAGCCATTTCTCCCGTATCTCACCCAGCATTTTTATTATGGCTGCTGTAACCTCATCTGAGCCAGCTGCTTTCCCTGACTTTATTTTCCTTAGTGCTGTTCTTACTTCTTCTAGGGTGGGCTCCTCTCCTTCTCTCAGTGTAGGCTGTTTCTGGGGCAGTACAGCTTCTGAAGGGGTTTTCTTCATTCAGAAGCTGCTGGAAATACTCCTTCCATCTGCCTTTGATGTCCTGTGGACTGGTGAGCAGTTTGTTGCAGGCATCCCTTATGAAGGGTGTCTGACTATCTTCTTTATCTTTCTGTCTCTGCCTTGAAATCTGATATAATTTCTTTGTGCCACTTACTGAGTCACTTTCCAGAGATGGTAGAGTTCCTCCGATGCCCTATTCTTTGCTATTGCAACTCCTTTCTTAGCTTCTTTGTTAGCCAACCAGTAGTCCTTTCTAGTCTGGTTAGTTTTTTTTTCTATCTCCCACTTCTTGCTGCACTCCTTCTTTCTTTTGATGACTTCCTGGACTTCTGCAGTCCACCATCAGCTTTCCTTATGTATCTTATTTCCATACCTGGCTCGGCCACATATCTTATCTGTAGTTCTAACACATGCTCTTTTTAGGCACTGCAATTCTTTTTCAACTTCACCTATTTCCTCCTCTTCTTGGGGTGCTAGAGCCCTGAGTAATTCCTTGAACTGTTGCACTTTCTGTCCAGTCAACTTCCAGGTCTTCAGCCTGGTCTCTGTTGACCTTAGAGCCTTCTCTGACCACTGCTTGCAGCTGATTGTGGCAACTAGTGGTTTATGGTGTGGGCCAACTGTTTCACTGGGGATTACTTTGCAATCATGTATTTTACCCCAGTGCCTTTTCCTAACTGGGAGGAAGTCTACCTGAGTTGCATGTTGGCTATTTATGTGATCTTGTGACTGTCTCTCTTTCTGAACCATGTGTTGGCTACTATCAAGCCATTTGCCACACAGAAGTCTAGAATGGCTTCTCCTTCTTTATACCTGTTGCCCCACCCATGTGAACACAGACAGTCTTCATATCCTGTTCTGCCTGTCCCAATATGTGCATTCAAGTCACCCATTATGAATACCAATTCATGTTGCCCTGCTTTATCTAGTAGGTCCTGCAACTGCTATCTGAATGCACTCTTTTCCTCAATATCACAACCCTGCTGTGGGGCATAGGCTGAGATTATGAATACTGCCCTATCATTACACTGGAGTCTGATTGCCATGAGTCTGTCATTAATTCTGATGATATCCCTCATTACCTTCCAAAGTCTCTTTCTCACCACAATCTCTATACCATTTCTAGCTTGTTCCCCTCCTGAGTAGTAGAGTCTGGATCCCAAGCCAAGTGGCTTTGCTGCACTGCCCTTCCATCTCGTCTCTTGGATACATAGGATGTCCAGCCCCCTCCATATCATCATGTCATCCACTTCCAAGTTACATCCTGTCATCAAACCTACATTGACCATTGCTATTCTCAGTTCATGTTTGGCAGGTTGTTTTTTTTATGTCCAGCTTTCGCTCAACAGATCCCAGGTAACCCAGGCTGGGCAACTAGACACCAGCCAGCCAGTAGCTTATTTCCCCAGGGCTTTTGGGCTTTATGGCGGGCACATGCTGGCCAATAGGGGCACATATACCCATCCAACCATTAACGAGGGTCCCTGGTGTGGGTGAGAGTAGGCCGTGTCCTCAACCCACTTATCACCGGTAGCTACCCATGCCCATTTTGGCGACATTAGTCAACATGACCGAATCACCTAGAGCCATATTTTACACTGTCAAGTGGCTACTCCTGCAACAGTGTGCAGTCCGTGATCTGTGTTCTCATATCTTGAGGATACTGTGCACCACAGTAGATGCCCAAAGTGGTTGGTCTGTACAACTCTTCCCCCTATAGGGCACCATGTAGAGTCTTTGCTGCTGGCCACAGCTCCTTTCATTGGTGAGTTTCAGATGGAAACAATCATCATGTTTCTCGGATGTGGGAGAAACCACATGGAGGCACAGAGAGAACATGTAAACCAGAAATATGTATTGGTCAGATGTCTGGATTGAGCCTTGTACCTTGTGCATGGGAGGCAAAGGCCTTAACCATTATGCTAACTTAGGATGGGGAGCTTAAAAATACCAGGTTTAAAAAGCAGATCGACAGAGGGAAAAACTAGCAGGGGATCATCAGCAGTGCATTAGTCTAAGCAGGCTTGAAATCTTTTCAGAAAATACAAAGCCCCAGAAATTCACTGTGTATTTAATTATCACTCAATAAACAATTTAACCAATGAAACAATACGGGAAATGTGCAGTCTAGAAAATTTAAGTGTCTATCACTCACATAGAGAAAAAACACCAGGCCAAGCAGATTTCTTAAAATAGAAAACAAAATGGAGCAGGCAAAACAGAAAGCAGGTCTTTCACTTGCAGACATAAATATATAGGCTTAGTTATCGCAGGGAATTACCAGCAGTGCTTTAGTTTATGCAATCTTGAAAGCAGTGCTTTTATGTGAGAGCTTTGCCTCCAGTGGTAATGTGTAAATACATCGCTCAAATACCATATCAGTTTGTTTGACAACTAATTGGTTATCAGCAAATATGAGGCAATTTCTACATTGCCTCAGGATACCCATATCCACAAAGCCGGTAACGGAGATAGTGGAAAAGTTATATGGCTGTAGTGAGAATATAAAGTAATGTCAGGAGTATCTGGTTTGCAGCTTGGGGGCAGTGCTTGTCACTGAAAACTAATTATAGGTTCATAGGTTCATACTAGGCTATCTGCCCTAGGGCATTTATAAGCCTAGCCAGAGGGTGTTTGGCTTTCGCCACCCATTTTAAATTAATTTTGATATGCCCTTCTTTGAGGTTAGTATACTGTGCCTCTGTCTAACAGTGACACAGAAGTGATACCCGGGGTAAACCTACCATCTCCCATCCACTCATCAAGATTCCTCTTGAAGAGAGTCAATGAGGGACTCTGCCTAACCTGGACTGGGATTTTATTCCAGAGTGAAGGGAGCCTCTGGGTTATAAATCTGTCCCTCCAGCATGTACTATTTATTTCAGTGCTGAGGTTCAAGTCTCTCAAGCACATAGCTCGATGGGAATTGGATTTTCTGAGGTGCAGCATGTCAATTAATTCCGGGTTGGACATGGCTTTATACGTCAGGCACAGATCACCTCTTAGCAGGCGGTATGCCACTGAGTAGAGCTGGAGTTTCTTTAACCGGGCAGCATATGGCATCTGTTTGAGCCCTTTGATCCAATTGGTGAGGTACTTTTGGGGTCTTTCCAGTTGCTCCAGGTGTCTGGTAAGGTACATCCCAAAAGGGGCATTGTACTCAATTATGGGCCTGATGAGGAATGAGTAAAGAGGCATGATGACCTCCCCTGATCTAGATGTGAATCCCTTCATGATTAGGTGGGCTATATAAAATGTTATTCTAACCACTTTGGCCATGTGTTTGTTAAATGAGAGATTGCTATCAACTTGGGTCCCCAGGTCCCTAATTACTTCTTCTGTACTTAATGGATTACCTCCTATGTGGTAATTTGTGGGCGCTTTGTTTTTGCCAAAGGGGATGACTATACACTTTTTGGCATTTAGCTTGAGGCCATGGCTCTGGCACCAGTTGTCTGTTTCTATGAGGCCCTTTTGGAGGATGCTTGTTTTGGCTGGAGAGTCAATTATGGCACCCAGTTTGCAGTCATCTGCGAACTTGTTCAGCCACAGTCTTTCCATGTTAGCCTGTACCTCCGAGAAATAAATACTGAACAAGAGAGGTCCCAGGACTGAGCCTTGTGGGATGCCACCTGTAACTGGTTTGGAGTCTGACATGGCTCCAGCAATTCTAACCATGATGGTTCTGTCTTTGAGCCAGTTTGCAACCCATCTAGTGACATAGGGGTTTATATTTAAGCTGGTGAGCTTATCTATAATGCCCGAGTGGGGTATTGTATCGAAGGCTTTTGCGAGGTCCAGGTAGGCTGTGTGGACCACCTTCCCCTCGTCAATGGCCTTGGTGACTGTTTCAAAGAAATGAACCTGATTTAAGAGGCAGGATCTGCCCTTAACAAAGCTGAACTGGGTAGGATCCAGTGTCTGTAGGTCCCCAATATCTTTATTTATGAGGTCCATGATGGTCCTTTCCATAGCTTTGCAGACCAAGCTAGTCAGGCTTATGGGGCAATAGTTTCCAGGATCCGTTGAGGACCACTGTTGCTGTACGCCACTCTTTGGGTACATATCCTGTAGTAAGGCTGAGATTGAACAGTAGTTTTATGTTTGGGTTTAGCTCTTCTTGGAGTTCATGTAGGACACAACCGGGACACCGCCTGGTTTTGCTTTGGAGAGGGAGCATCATGTCAGGGGCAGCATTTTTTGGTGGGAGATATTTGAGAAGTTTGTGCTGAACCTGTCAGCTAGGATGTTGGCAATGTCTGTGGCTTCTGTGTTTTTTTGTCATTTTGGACTAATTCTGAGCATATCTGGGAATTCTCACCCAGGTTCCTAACATAACTAAAGAAAGCCTTGTGTTTATCCTTAGTGTCTTGTGCAATTTTCCTCTCGAGGCTGGCCTTAGACGATTTTATGAGTGCCCGTAGTTTTTTGCTAATACTGACCAGAGATGCCTTCCCTTTTTGGGATTTTGCTCTATCATGTAGTAGCTTCCTCCTTCTGTTGTATAGTTTGTTTATGGCTGGGGTCCACCAGACAGGACATCTGCCTTTGTAGGATTGGGTCTTGGTTTTATTTGGGATTGCATGATCCATGCATTCCTGAAGCTGTTCATAGAATGCGTTTATAAAGGATTCTGCGGTCTGTGCCGTTTTTTCCACAGGCCCGGGGGCTTTGAAGGATTCCACCTCGGTTTTGAGAAGTGTGAAATTTGCTTTAGAGAAGTTTTTCACTGTGGTTTGATGGGTACGGGGTGGGGTCAGGATGTGAATATCCAGTGAGATTAGTTTATGGTCTGATCTTACCAGTGAGGGATACACTTCTGGTCTGGGGCATAGAGTCCCCATGTTGGTGATGATCAGGTCAAGTATGTTTTCCCCTCTTGTGGGAATGGTAACAAGTTGTTCCATAGTATTTGAGTTAATAAATTCTAGGAACCTTTGGGCTAGGATGTTGGAGCTAGAGTAATGCTCCCAGTCTATGTTTGGGTAGTTGAAGTCGCCCAATATAATGGTGTTTGGAGAGACCTTCATATTTTCCAGTGTTCTCAAGAAGGCAGAGTGGGGTTCCTGGGTTTGGGAGGGTGGTCTGCAGCAGGCTATAAAATGGAAGGCAGTTTTACCCACTGTTAGTTGCACATGGATAGTCTCTGATGCTTCGTGCTGTGTCACCAACCTGGAGGTGTGGGTATCTTTGATGAATATTGATACTCCCCCTCCTTTTGTGGTTCGGTCCAAGTTTTGGGGCTGAGAAGCATTGCATGAGGTATAACCTGGTAGTGCCGGGGTGCTCTCGGGAGCCTTGAACCAGGTTTCTGTTACTGCACAGATATTGATGTTCTCCATGCTAAGGAGAGTTTTGAGTGTGTGCATCTTGAGGTTTAGACTTCTGGCGTTGAGTAGCATTACTCTTAGTTTCTTATCCCTTGTGATACCTATGGAGGTGGGTTTGACTTTTGAGCCTTGCCTAAAAAAGGCACTATGGGGGTAGCAAGAACCTTTGCCAATATCAGAATGCCCAGGGGTGACAAGTGCAAGTCGTCCCTAGTGAAGCATTGTGGCTTGTCGAGCATGTCATCCCAGGCTGACAGGCATTGGATCCCCTTTGAATGACACCAATACTTAAGCCAATTGTTGAAATTGATCATCTTGTCTTCATATTGTGGCATCATTCTTGGTGAGGGTAAGATGCTACTCAATGTCAGGGTCATACCGGCCTGGGCTGCATGCTCAGAGAGCTCCTCTATGTCTCTTTTCATGTAGTCCAGGGAGGTACGTCTCAGGTCATTCACACCAGCATGGACAATGACTGAGTCATATTTGTACTTGCCTTGGAGTGAGCTGAGTGCTTGTGTTATGTGGCGGGTCCTGGCACCCGACAGGCAGCTCACCGTGACCTTCTCCTTGTTCAGCCTGGTGAGCATCCCCGTCAGTGTGCCTGACGATAGATTAACCTATTACAAGTGTATCAGGTGTGTTGTTTAGCCTTAAGGGCTGTGACTGTTCGGCACACTGGCTTTGTGAGCTATGTGTTGCACGTGTTTATTTTGGGGTAGCGGTTGCTTGGGTGTCTGCTTTGGAGGTCTCTGCTGCTTAGGCAGATTTTTATTTAGAGCCTCCGAGTATGTTTTTGTGTGTTTATGTGTTTGGTTTGCTGTCATGGTAGGCCTATGTGAGACTGGAATTGTAGTGAGTGTGGTTTCCTTCTCCTCCTGACTGGTTACGCCAGTACTGAGTTGAGAGAGCTTAGCCTCCAGTTTGGCTATATGGTTGCATCTCTCACATGTGTTGGAATTTGTTGGGAGGAGGAGAGGGTTGTCTGTGTACATGAGGCAGTTGTAACATTGCCTCAAGATTCCCAGATTCACCAGCTGGACCGGAGAGGAGATTGACAACTGACTTTGGACATGCTAGAATAGTATTGGGAATTCCTTTATAATTGAAAAAAAGGGCCAATGGGGAAAAAGGTACTGATGGGGAGTTTGTGAGGGTGTAGTGCTTTTAATTTTTTAGTGCTGACTTAGTGAGCAGGTAACTTAAATGCAATGTGTTACAGGTAACTTAAATGTAAAAATGATAAACAGTAACTTTCTTTCAAGTGGAACAAGGAAATAAGTACAGTAAGCAATGCAAATATCACTAGGGATCCACAGAAGCACTGAAAAGCCTGTTTTAGGAGGAATTAGCGTTTCAGGGAAATAACAAGCAAACAAACAACAAGCATACAAACAAAGCTAGATTCAGCAGGCCTGGATCTAGTCTATGCTACAGCAAACAAGGTGTACCAATTTCATTAAGAAGCAGTTCAAATAATCAGGCACTATAAGCCTTATAACCAGAAATTCCCAGCTCAGAAGGGCAGAGTCCAGCCTCTCCTCCCACAAGAGTGCAGACCACGAACCCTCTTAATGTAAAATAACTGGCCTGAAGCCCAAGTGCTTAAACCAGAACTAATACACTTTTAGAATAACAGACACTGAGCCCTCAATCAGTAGTTCCCAACTTAGAAGGCTGTAAGCTACCTGTCCTGCCACCACAGTGCAAGCCACAAACCTTCCTAATGTAAAACAACTGGTCAGAAGCCCAAGTGCTTAATCCAAAAGACTTAGAATGATAGCTACACTTAAATCAAGTTACTACCAAGCAGTAATAAATACAATTGAATACTTTAAAGAATGCCTGGATTAGTGCTCAAGTTATATAAACAAGGCTAGATTCAGCAGGCCTGGATCTAGTCTATGCTACAGCAAACAAGGTGTACCAATTTCAGTTAGAAGCAGTTTAAATATGCAGGCACTATAAGCCTTTAACCAGAAATTCCCAGCTCAGAAGGGCAGAGTCCAGCCTCTCCTCCCACAAGAGTGCAGACCATGAACTCTCTTAATGTAAAATAACTGGCCTGAAGCTCAAGTGCTTAAACCAGAATTAATACACTTTTAGAATAACAGACACTGAGCCCTCAATCAGCAGTTCCCAACTTAGAAGGATGTAAGCTACCTGTTCTGCCACTACAGTGCAGACCACAAACCTTCTTAATGTAAAACAGCTGGTTTGAAGCCAAAGTGCTTAAACTAAAAGGCTTAGAATGAGTTACACCAAGCAGTAATAAATACAAATGAGTTATTTTAAGATGACGCAAAAGCAAAATAAAGTAGGAAGAAACACAAATACAGTAAAAGCAGATATATATATATATATATTTTTTTTTTTAAGTGGAAAGAGAGAAAGGAAAGAGAGAAAGGAGTAGCAGAAACTAAGCTGATTAGCCTTCTCAAATGTTCTCCCTGTACTGGGTAGAATGAGGTAATGACACTAGACTGGGAGGAGGGTCCCAGATCAAATTTACACTAGGGGCGGGCAACTGCAAAGCCAACAACAACACTATACCAACAGAGAGGGAGGGAAACAAACAAAACTGCAGAAGTGTTTCTCACAACAGCAGCAGTGAGCCTTTAAATGAAAATTTTAAACAGCTAAAGGAGCCTCTAGAAAAAAGAGTTTAACTGCAACAAGTTACCAGAAACAAACAACCCAACAGATGCTTAATAAAAGTGGACAATTTCCAGTTAATACCTCACACACAGTGAAACTAGCTAGAAAAATACACAGTACACAAAGTGCTATAAATAACAAAGAAATAAAGAACAAAATAAACAAAAAACAGGTTACTTAATGTTATATATTATAGCTCCGAGTTTCCTCAGTGTCTTTCCTTTGATCAGCTCAGTGTGAAATGGCATGGTTGTACACAGGAAGATTATCCTGTGTACAACCAGGTACTGGTGAATTTTCAAATGTGCTTTTACAGGAAAATGTCAACTCAAGGTGTCTGTTTCCATACTGGGTGCTAACAGACACTTGAGGGGAAACTAATAAGTAGACATGATAATTTAGGTCTATATCACATTATTGCACAGTGAAAAAATCATGTCATATGGTCAGCACCACATGTCCAAATTTTTCGATGTGCAAGTGTGTCAACGAAGCTCTCCATTACAGCGCAGGATGGGAAGATTTCCCTTTTCTTCACTGTAGTGCAATCTCGGAGTTGGCATATTTAAGTAGCGTGGGGTGTGGGGTGGGCTTGCCCCCCTGCTTAAGACATTTGGGAGTTAATTTTTGTGTTTTTTTTTTGTTTTTTATTATGTTTTAGAACATTTACGAGTTGAATCATATGGTAATGACCATATGATATTCAAACTTGTAAATGGTTGATAACGTAATATAAATGCAATTATTTATGGATGAAGTATTTAGGCAGATATCCTGAAGTTAGGTTAGACAGCAGCAAATCAAGCAGTACTTACTGAAAAGAAAGAATTAGCTTGTGAAGAATAATGAAAAGAGGAGAATTCATTAGAAGGCTACTACTAGTTCTGGTCTAATCACAGCTTCATGCTGTTGGGATACAATGCTCCTTTGCTTCTTCTCTCACCAGAAGCAAAACAGTAGCTCCAGTTCCAAGATGAGAAGCAGATCAAAGGCCCTTTGGCAATCAACAGTCTTGTCCCAGATGATGCAAGGGTCTATATAGGCTTGTTGTAGCCTTCTCCTGATAGATGCCTGAATAGCAACCAAAACAATCAGGAATGAATTACAGCCACTCACTGTCCAATTAGAAACAGTTAGGAATCAAACACTCTGCTCCTTTTCTCACCAGGAGCAAAATAAAAGCACAAATTCTAAGCTGGCACCAATTAAGCAGTTATTAGCCTCTCTGTGATCAGCAATCTCCAGGAAATAATGTCCCTATGTCCCATTTCTCACCAGGAGCAAAACAGAAGCACTAATCCCAAAATGACTACTGAGGGGCAGATGGTGGGATTGCCAGTAATTGGTGATCTTGGAGTAGATGTTGAGATTTTAAAGATAAGATGGAAAAAATGGGTTAATATTTTAAAAGCTGCAATGTCCACTAAGCAGTTACATATGAAACAGGGGGTAACTTAAGCCACTAATTTAAAAAAGCAAGATAGATTGGAAGGGACTGGGCACTTTGTATACTGGCTCCATGGAATGCAGTGGGATGGCCAATACATTTAAATAGCTGAATGGTAATGATATCACAAAATGATAACTGTACACTTACTCACAATAGCTAATGAAAGATGAGAGGGAAGGAGATATGTGGTTAAATTAACATAAAGGGCAGGCAGCTAGCAGCAGGGAGGAAACGTGGAGGAAAGCTTAATTTTTTTGTGACTCACGAGAGACAGCTGTGTCTTTTTTCCTAGTTTGAATATGCAATTGAAAGCAGAATAGAAGTAAAACACAGTGTAAAGAAAATAAATCACAATATACAAAATAGAAGAAGGCAATGAAACAATATAAAATACAAGAAAGCAAAAACAAACTAACCTTTCCTACACAGCAAGCTGTGTCAGAGTATGGATGAGTTTTTTCCAGTAAAGCCTTGAAATTGTCCAAGGAAAACAGTATTTTTCATATTCCCCCAAGAATTTCTCCATAGCATGTGCATCCTCAAAAATAATGTCACAAAAGCTTTCTTTGTTAATATCAATAAATGCTCTAATGTCATTTACTTTTGTCCCCAAAGGAGTAATTTGTTTGTCCTATACCTGATATCTAACAACTCCTTTTCTTCTTTACTATAAACTTATAATGTAATTTTTTACTTGCCTCTGTGTGCTGTACTTCATCTGTACCCCTATATTTATTTCCCTTTACTTAGTTACATATTTCTATTTTTTTCCACACTACTGATAACTTATATTTGTATTCTTTCCATCACCTCCTCCCATGATATGTCTTTACCATTCTCTGGCTCACTCTCTGCACAAAGCCCTTCCAAAAAATCATTCTGCAACTCTCCCAACTGGAGGACTGTAATAACACAGCCACTGGTCAATTCTTCCTCCTTACGAAACAACTGTGGCTGAAATAGCTCCTTAGAATTGGTATCAGAATTGACTGCTTTCTCCCTCCTTAGACCATTGTCTGCAGTCTCATCCATTTATAAGACTCAGCTGTGTCTCTCTTTCTCTCTTTTGTTGACATTGCACTAAATGGCTGAGATGATGATATAATTACTTTCTTTCCTGAAACCCCAACAATCTGTTTAGAAGGCTTGACTGCCTTCTCTGCTTCATCCGACATGCCTTTTGATGGCTCTGTATAATTTAACATGTTGGAATCATCACACCCGTATTGCTGTGCTTCCATCTTCCTTTCCTCCTGCTTCTCTGAGCCACCACTGTGCTGGGAATGGAAGCAGGAAGTGTGTAGGGGTAGCAGGTCGCCTCTCACTGATGAAAAGAGTAGGAGAATTTCCTAGATGTCCTGGCCATATTTCCCCTTGTAGTATAATACCATGTCAAGTCTCCCTGAAAATAAGCTACTAGCCTAAAGGGACCAACTTGGTCAACAAAAGGATAAATTAAATAAATAAATAAACACGGCTACAAATTCAAGGGGAAGTACAACATATGTATGAACAATCTGGTTTAGTTGATCAACCAGCATGGTTTTGGGATGGGGAAGAAACTGGATTTCCCACTGTGAGTCCAAGTGGAGATGGAGAAAACATGTAAAACTATAAACAAACTGTGGCAAGAGGTCAGGAATCAGTCCCAGGCCCTGGAACATGAGGGAGAGTTCTTACCATTGAGCCACCACACTGAGTACCTCATTACATGCATCTGAGCTCCAGGGAGGAATGACTACACTTGGAGTTAGGTGTCAGTAGAGGCACTGAATACATGCATGAGAAATCTGGGGGTCCTCTGGGGGAATGTGGTATATGGGAAGTCATTTTTTACCTTGGTTAATCAACATTAACCCAGCTTGCCATTACTGAACAGAAGTTATTTACTTTCCCAAGAAAAGTGATTTTGGCAGAGCTGATAGTTCAACATCCCATGAACATTGGTAGAATTAGTTTGGGCTATGTATAATGAGTCAATGTACAAGTACTAAATAACAGAGGGGTTCCTAGTAGGAGATGGTGTGCATCACATTTTAGCTTTGAGACAACTGCTGCTCATACTGATGTATTACATCAGGAAACAGGTCAGAGAGGACAGATCAACAAAACCATTTTATGTAGAAGATGTAGCAATACAGATAGACTGAACAAGAATTTTAGGAAAGGAAAGGGGAATGAAACACAAAACTAAAGGCACACGGTGTGAATCTGAGGGAATATGAGCTGTTGTACTGGCAACAAATGGAGGAATCAGTAGAAGCTGAGAAGTGAGATAGAAGTGGAACAAGTTGATACCTTCAAGTACCTGGGATGGGATTTTGAGGAGAAAATATACCTGAATGAGAAAGTCAAAGTTAGGATCAGAAGAACTGCAACCAACTGGCACAGCGTGTCAGGGGTAGTGTTTGACAGACAAATGCCAGCCAAATAAGTAAAGTAAGGTGTATAAAACTCTTGTCTGACTAGCACTACTGTATACTACAGAAAACAGGGCACAGGTGATGGAAATAAAGAGCCTGAGACCTGGGGTAGGATGCACACCATGAGATAAATGAAGAAATAAGGACACCGGGGTTGAAGCCAAAATAGCTACAATTGCAGAGAAGGTAAAAAAGACCAGATTATGGTTGCCTGGCTACATGTACAGGGAAGCAGAAGGCATTCTGATGATAAAGATTTGGGATGGATAGGAAGAAGGCAAGAAGAAATGACAGTGCCCAACAAAGAGTGTGAGAAAAGACCTGTGGCAGTCAGGCAAGATCACTGAAGAAGGCAGGAGAACAGCATTAATTCAAGAAAGATAGTGACAGATGACATGACACCCAGGCCCCATGTAAAAAATGTGGAAAGGGGGTTGATGATGATGCTGATGATAATGGCATGGACAGCTGAATGCCAGTAGCCATCTTTTTCAAGATAGTGGTGCTCGATATGACTGCCGCTACTCCGACTCATCAGAAAAATGTGCAGCATGTGTTTAATTGTATGTCTAAATTAAAAGAAATAACAGAATCAAATGAAAATGCAGATGTAAAACTAAGGGAGAGTTTAAAATTTGATCTACCCACAGCTAGCTTCTCAGAACATGTGGATATTGAATTTGTTAGGGAAATTCTTTTGAATGAACAAGAGGCTGATAAAAGGGCTCCTAAAACAATGAGAAGGAGCTCAGATGATGTAAAAGAAGTCATTGGTGTTGATGTACCAGATAGGAGCCATGGTGTTTCCAATGGCTCTAAACAGCAGTCGTTTAACAAGAGGCGTCCCTTCGTAAACAGTGGTGTGTGGAGAATGGACTGAGTGAACAATATGCTTCAAAGGAAATGAATTACATTCCTTCGATGGAAGGTACTGTTGCTAAATATTTTAAATTAGTTAATTTATCCAATTTTGATTTGACATTAGATCATATTAAAGTGTTGAGTAAAGGATTGACATTTATGCCATCTGGAGGGCAGATCTGGTTTCTGTCATCATTTCTTTGAGAGGCTATGTTCATGAACTTAATTTAAAATGCTATTTTAATAATGTCATGGATATGAAAATGGATGAAGCTTTTAAAAAATGTAGTGTTTTTAATCCTCCCTTGAAGCCGGAGTTGCATGCATTTTTAATAACCTGTAAAAATGAAGTGAGGGAAATGCTAAACAGTAAAAACAAAAATGTATTTTATAAGCTAACTGATGATGAAAGAAATGTTTATTTAAGTTGAAAAATAACAAAGGCATTATATTACTAAGGCTGACAAGGGAAATGCAATTGTAGTTATGGATTATGCTTTTTATTATCACAGCCTTACTATGATGTTGACTGATGATAAATTTTATGCTGCAGCAAGTTTGGCCGATGTTAGAAGGGCTTATGGGTTTATTGATGCTTTAACTGAGGAATGGTTAAATGAAGGATGGATCAGCAATGAAGTAGCTGAGTTCTTACGAATTTGGAATCTGAAACCAGGCAGTTTTTTGGCCTGCCTAAGATACATACAAATTTAGATGTACCTCATTTTAGGACGATCGTTGCTGGCAGTGGTGGTAAGACTGAATCCATGGCCATTTTTGTTGGTAAAAATTTACAAGAATTTATTAGTAAATGGGACTCATATTTTAAGGATTCTTTTAGATTTACTCAAATTATTAAGAAGGTGGCAATAGAAGATGATATATGGTTAGTTATGGCCAATGTTGTTTCCTTATATACTATGATGCCCATTGATGTGGATTTGGAAATGGTAGGTAGGGTACTTCGGAGATCTAAGTTTTTTATGTGGAGAGAATTAATCTTATAATTAGTATTTTAGAAGCTATTTTGTCATATATTTTTTTTGAATTTCAAAATGTTACTTATAGACAGACCAATGGAGTGGCAAAGGGGGCAGTTATGGCTCCCAGCTATGCTAATGTTTTTATGATGGGTTGGGAGAATGAGTTTATTTATGATAGTTAGTTTTTTAGTAATATTTTCCAATATAAATGTTTTAGTGATCATTTGTTTTTTATTTGGAAGGAGACAAAATCTGATTTAGAGTTGTTTATGCAGTATTTGAACTCAGTATCTTGAGTTTTTGAAATTTACTTTTTGTTTAATAAAGATAGTATTGATTATTTAAATTTGGTGGTTTATAAAAAACAGGGAGATTGAATACTAAAATGTATAAAAATCAGTACAAAGCAATAGTTACCTGCATTACAATAGTATGCAGAGTGTGAAGTTGAAAAAGAACATCGTTATGAGTCCGTCTAACAGGGTAAACAGGTTGACTGATGACAGTTATTATTTTAGGATGTAATGTGAAGTTTTGAAGGATAGGGTTTGTGCAAGATGATATCCATGTATAATGGTTGAAGAGATAAGGGATGATATTATCTCTAAGAGAGAGCCAGTGAAGGTGGGTAGTGTTATTGATAGCAGCAGTATGGATGCTGCTGTTTGCTAGTTACATTTAAAGAATATGGAAGGTAGTAGTATTAGAAATAACAAAGATTATTCTTTGGCTTGTTTACTTAATAATTCAGTAGATGAAATAAGCATAAAAACATAGCTAAGAATAATTAGAAGTTCTTGATAAATTTTCCGGAGATGAATAAAATATTAGGAGAGAGTCCAATTTTTGTGACAAAAAGGAAGAAGTGCCTGCAGGAGTATTTTTATAAAGGAAAAAGAACAGTTTTAGCCTGTAGTTTCCCTAAAGGAATGTATAAGTGTGATAGCTGTAGATACTGCGAGCATATTTTAGAGGGTGTCACAGTCATGGTACCAGTTAGAAATTAATTATGAAATAGTTTAGGGAGATTTAATTGCAGATCAAAATATGTTGTGTATACATATGTGTGTCTGTGTGTGTGTGTGTGTATATATATATATATATATATATATATATATATATATATATATATATATATATATATATAGTTGTGTGGGATAGGCCCTGCTTTTTATATAGGTCAAACCACCAGATGTTTTTTCTTTAGAATTTATAAGCATTTAAGAACTGTACAGAAGCAGGACTTTACAAATGCATTGGCCAAACATGCTGCTTTCTGTCATGTTAGTGAAAAATGTTGTTATAGATGTAAAACTAAATTATAGCAGAGATACTCTGCTAGAACTTTGCCTGTTAAGCTCTCCATGTGAAAGGTTTGCTGAGTTACTGTGTGTAGGACCTACGAGACCTACAATACACTTCAAACTCTGTAGGTTAGGAATCGTGCTCAAACATGGTCCGAAGTGCTATGTGCAAGCAAAGTCAACTTTTCCCAATTACAGTAGGAGGAGAAGATGAAAGAGATGTGAAATATCATAAAAATGCAGATCCTGGGCTGGAATCACTGCAGGATTAAAAGTTAACCCCTACAGGCCTGCACTTCCATCTGTTTTACTGGCAAATGTTCACTCTTTAGAAAACAAAATTGACTACCTAAGAGTAGAGTTGACTACTCAATGCAAGGTGAGAAACTGTTGTGTGCTTATCTTCACAGATACAGGGCTAAATTCCAACATTAATGATGTGCAGTTTATGTGGAGGGGCTATAATTATTTCATATGGACAGATCCAAGACACTGAGTGGGAAATCTCGGGGAGGAGGGGTCTGTATTTATGTCAACAATAACTGGTGTTCCAACTGCAAGATGGTCTCCACTCACTGCTCTGAAAATATAGAGTACATGTGGCTAAAACGTAAACCATTCTACTTGCCTAGGGAATTTAGTATCACAGCTGTATACATTCCTCCCAGTGCTAATATAAATGAAGCACTGGCAACATAATACCAGCTGATCAGTGAATTGCAAAACCAGAATCCGGACCATGTTCACATAATAGTGGGAGACTTCGATCAGGCCAATCTGAAGTAAGTTCTTCCACAGTACTATCAGAATGTGTATTTAGCAACTAGGGCTGAGAACATATTGGATAAGGTCTATACCAATGTCAAACTAGCATTTAAAGCCGTGCCTCTCCCACACCTGGTAAACTCAGACCATCTCTCTGTAATGCTAGTTCCAGGGTACAGGCCATTACTAATCAGAGGGAAGCCATCCAAGAAACAATTAAGGATATGGCCAGAGGGGGCAGTCTCAGCACTTCAAGATTGCTTTGAAAGCACAGATTGGAACAAGTTCAAAGAGAAAGCCACTGTAAACCAGCACATCAACCTAGGTGAGTACACATAGTCTGTGGCAAGGAATTCAATCCATAACAGACTGCAGTCCCTCAACTTCTCAGTGCGATGACAGCACTGAATTTCTCAAAACGCTCAACATATATTTTAGCCAGTTTGAGGAAAAGAACAACACTACAGCAACAAAAGTTTTTACCAGCCAGGACGATTAAGTGCTCTGTCTCAACCCAGCTGATGTTTGGAGGACCTTATGTAGGGTAAACTGAAGGAAAGTGGCTGGACCTGACAACATTCTGGGGTGGGTACTCAGGGACTGTGCTGATCAACTGACAAACATCCTCACTGATATCTTTAACACCTCTTTGAGTCAGGACATCATACCCAAATGTTTTAAAAACACAATCATCATACCTATGCCCAAGAAGTCACCACCATCAAGCCTCAATGACTACTGGTTCATAGCTCTCACCTCCACTGTAATAAAGTGCTTTGAAAGGCTAGTCAAAGACTATATAACATCAAGACTTCCTGCAACTTTTGATCCACTCCAATTTGCAAACTGATCTAATCGCGCCAAGGTTGAAGTTATTTTATTGGCACTTCACTTATCTTGGCCCACCTGGAAAACAAAAACTGCTATGTGCATATACTTTTCATATACTTCAGCATTGTCCAGGTCCAACATAGTCATTCCCCAGCATCTGATAAAGAAATTGGTTCAAATGGGTGTCAGCACCCCACTCTGCAACAGGATGCTAGACTTCGTCATAGATAGATCCCAGGCAGTATGCATTGGAAAGAACACCTCGGAGAGCATCATTATGAACACTTGGGTACTACAGGGTTGTGTCTTGAGCCCCTTGCTGTTCACTTTGCTGACCCATGACTGCATCACCAGGTACAGTCCAATCACATAATTAAGTTTGCCAATGACACAACAGTTGTGAGTCTCATCAGTAGTGATGATGAAACAGCCTACCGTGAGGAGGTTAACCAACTGATTGTGTGGTGTGACAACAATACCCTGCACTGGATGTGAACAAGACCAAGGAGATAATTGTTGAGTTCAGAAGGAACCATGGAGTGCACCCTCCACTCACAATCCACAGATAAATAGTGGAGAGGGTAAAAAGCACCAAGTTCTTAGGGGTACATATCGCAGAAGACTTGTCATGGTCCATAAACACAAATTCCATTGTCAAGTAGGCACAACAGCCTCTCCATTTTCTGCGAAGAATGAGAAGTGCAGACCTTCCGCTACTTGTTTTTACAACCCTCTACAGGGGTACTATAGAAAGCATCTTGTCAAACAGTCTTTCAGTATGGTGTGGAAACTGCTCTGCTTCAGATCGAAAGTCTCTCCAAAGGGTGGTGAAAGCAGCCGAGAAAATTATTAGGACCACTCTTCCATCTATTTAGGACCTATGTTTGGCTCAATGTCTCAGCAGAGTCAATAAAATAGTCAGGGACTTCACTTACCCCACCCACGGACTGTTTTTATTCCTATTATCTGGCAAGTACTATCATAGTATACGGTGCAAAACCACCAGATTCAGTAAGAGGTTCTTTCAACAGACTAGTCTCAGCTCATATTTTGGTGTAATAAACCAGTTGATGTGAAACTAGCCTCCTTGTGCAATATTGATAACGGTTGAAATTCTGTGCCATAACGTACTGTTTCGATTCGTAAAATGTTTTTGGGTGTTATGTTTATGACGGTTTGAGGTGATGTAGTAATGTCTGTTGAAATGCTTCTTGTGATGTTTTGCACATTGAGTCTGGAGAAACAAAATTTCATTCAATTTGCACTGTTGTGTGAAGTCTAAATGACAATAGTTTACTTTGACTTTTTATTAAACATAAGACAGTTAGTAGTATATAAATGACATTACTATTCATTTAACGCTGGCTCATGCATAAAGGTGACATTAAATTCTTTTTCATGTATTATATTTTTGTATTTATTTGTATCAATATACTACATAATAGTATTTGACTATATGCTATGTATGGTTTAGCTGTTTTAGTTTAACTCTAGGCCTTAATTTAAATAATTCATTAACTATAGAAGCTGTTTATTTGCTTTACAGGAATTGCACATCTCCGTAGATTTACTTATTCATTTTATTTTACCTGTACTACATTAACTGTGTTAAAATAGCCTTTTCATTCTTTGACTTCTTTTTGTGACTAACTGGATTTGAACATGCAAAATGAAGTGTGATGTTTGTAGTCTGGTCCTCAATTGTTTTTAAGCTTGCTCATGACTCCATCAGCTTTACTTCTTAAAATAGCACTTCCCTTACTTTATTTTTTTTTATTCAAACACATTTGATGTACTTTTCTCTCATTTCCTGTCATCAACATTTTTGGTGGATTTTTTAATAAAAGGAAAATACCAGATTTAGTTCTGATAATGATAAGGCTTCATTCTTTTCACTGTCACATGTTTAGTTTACTTAAGTAAAACATGTTGGTTGCTTGTTGGAGTTTAAGGGAAGTAGCTCCTTTACACATTTCTTGTGCCAAGCTGTTTTTCATCTCCTATTTTATATGATGTTGAGATGCTTTAGCTTAGCTGTCCTGTGGAGATGTTAAGTCATTTCATTTGACATTGCCTATCTGTGCTTGTTAATGTAAAACATAACCTAGATCCTTTGTGACTTCAGTGTAAAGTTATTTCATCAGTATTATTTGCTATTACCTTTGTTTTGGGGTCATTAGTATGAATCATTTTTGAGTTAATGCTCTTCAATATTCTTGCCTTTGTAGTATGTGACTCCTGGTATGTTGTTGCTCTAGTTATCACAGAGTGATAGAATGCAGGTAATAGGTCATTCTTCCTCTGGCTATATAGCGCAATGTGTTACTTTAGTTTCATGTATGGTGTTACAGGCATTTATTATATTCTTTTTACTTCCTTGTTAGTCCTTCAGGTAGTATAACTGATATAGTATGCTGATGGGGGCACTCTAACTATAAGGTTTAGGCTAACAAATAATTACAGATAAGATTACTCAAAGTGTCAAACTTCAGTCACATGGTTCTGTTTCAAATATGTTTCTGTTTTTCATTTCCTTATTTTTCTGATAGGTGAATCAATGCATATTTGCATGTGAAGCTAATAAAGTCAGGTTTGGGTATGTTAAGATTAATAGCAATGATTTGTAGTTATGGTGCTCTACAAGGGCCAATACTGATGAGTGTAAAAAGAAAAAAAACTAAAAAGATTATTAAACAGTGGAGTGTCATTTCTTTGGAAAAGATATGTCACTGTACACTAAACATCTACTGAGTATTGTGAATATGCACAAATGAGCAACCCTAGCCTAAATAACACTGCAAGTTGAGTTCTCACAAAGGTGTTAACATCTTCTGTGCTGTGTATACACACACACACACACACACACACACACACACACACACACACGCACGCACGCACACACACACACACACACACACACACACACACACACACACACACACACACACACACACACACACACACAGCTGTTAACTAATAGTTCATTAAGAGTTTTGTCTAAGAGTTCTGCTGCTAAATGCCCAGAAACAGTTACAGGACAGAATCATGTCTTCCATGTTGTTTTATCCAAGTTACACAAAATATGGCAACTAGCCACTGTTCTGCTGTTACCTCCAGATCCATCTGAGGCATCTGCTGCTTTAAATTAAAAATAAGTATCTGTTTACTCTGTTCTTTGCACTTTGTTACTCTATTTCACTGTATTTCTTTATATTTCTGCATTTTTAATTATTTTTGCTGCTTCACTGCACTTTGTTCTAGCTATAGCATAGTTTAGATTAAGGTTTGCTGGATCTAGGTCTGTTTGTTTTATCTGAGCACTAAAATCCAGATATCTTTTGTTGGAGAGGGCCCCCTTGCACCCTTGTGGCAGGCGATTGTAGTCAAGAACCCATCTGATTCAAGGTTGTTGGACCAGGGCTCAGTGTTGAGTTTTCCAATTGGTTAAGGTTTCTCTTAGCTGCTATATAAGCCCCACATTTGTGCTGATTTGCAGTTATTTTAACCAAGGTACATAAGATTTGGCAACCAGCCACTGTTCTACTGTGACCTCCAGATAAACCTGAGGCATTTATTGCTTTAAATGAAAGATTAGTACCTGTTTGCTCTGCTTTTTGTACTTTTTACTGTATTTTCTCTGCATGTCTGTATATTTCTGCATTTTTATCTGTTTTTGCTGCTTCATTGCACTTTGTTCTAGCTATAGCATTGTCTAGATTCAGGTTTGCTGGATTTATGTCTCTTTGTTTTATCTGAGCACTAAAATCCTGGTATCTTTTGTTAGAGAAGGCCTCCTTGCACCCTTGTGGCAGGAGAGTGCAGTTAATGACTCATCTGATTCATGGTTATTGGACCAGGGCTCAGTGTCGAGCTTTCCAGTTAGTTAATTTGTTTAAATATGGTTTCTCTTAGCTGCTATAAAAGCCCTGTGTTTGCACCATTTTTCTGCTTGTTTTAACCAAGCTACATAACATTTGGCAACCAGACACTGTTCTATTGAGACCTCCAGATCAGTCTGAGGCATCTATTTCTTAAAAAGAAAAATAAGTACATGTTTTATCTGTTTATTTGCACTTTTTACTGTATTTTAACTGCATTTCTGTATATTTGTGCATTTTTAACTGTTGTTGCTGCTTCAGTGCACATTCTTCTAGCTATAGCATAGTCTTGATTCATGCTCACTGGATCTAGGTCTGTTTGTTTTATCTGAGCACTAAAATCCAGTTATCTTTTGTTGAAGAGGGCTCCCTTTCACCCCTTTGGCAGGAGAGTGCAGTCAAGGATCCATCTGTTTTAAAGTTGTTGGACCAGTGCTCAGTTCTGAGCTTTCCAATTGGTTAATTGTTTCAAAAAAGGTTTCTCTTAGCAGCTATATAAGCTCCTCATTTCAGCGTGTTTGAGCATCTGCGCAGCATTGTGCACTAATGGGCAATTGTGGATACCCTTGGCTGTTCTAAATGTTAACTTTTAGCTAGTTAATTTTCCTTAGACATCTGCTTGTGCTCTATCAGAGATATCTTGTGGTTCTTACCCATTGCCAGGAGAAACTTTCAGAGAAGCCTCTGTGGTAGCACACAAGTCACACCCATTAAGCCCATCAAAGTTTGGATATTTTTCACCTGCCCACCAACCTCACCTGGTCATCTCTGTCATGTCCCTTTTACTGACTACACTATTGTACCGAGCACTATGGATGAACAATTTCCCACCATTTATCTAGCCAGCCTGGTTGACTTGGGCATCCTTTGATAATGTAGCACTTGTCTCATATGCATGGACAACCAGCTTCTCCTAATTCGCACAAATTGAATATGTGAAAGATGCATCTATATTAAGAACCTAGAATCCAGGCTCTATCTCTCACCAGTCAGTACACTGGACACAAAGCAGGTTGTCAGCCTACATACCTCATCTCCTCCTCCAAACACACCACCAGCACCTAAACCTACATAGGCGGAGGTCCTCACCCGTAAGCCACCTAACAATCAGAGACCTCCCAAACACAAACACGCTTCACATAATACTCCCTCAGTAGACCATACTACACATAATAACCCATGCACCTGTGTCTCACCGATCAAGCCCATAAAGCATAACACTAAATCAGACATCTTAATCATAGGTGACTCCATTGTGAGATACACAGATGTCCCACTCACCAAGTTGGATAAGGAAAAGTTCAAGGTTAGCTGCCTGTCAGGGGCTAGGATCCAACACATCAAGCATGCACTAAGGTCTCTCAACTACAAGTACTGTTATGACTCTGTCATAGTCCATGTTGGTGTGAATCTCCACAGCAATATCCAGATTTGCTCAGAGCTGTTGCACAATGACACCTCCTATACTGAGCCAACAGATATTACCAATATACTGGCCGAAAGATTCAGTGCCAACTTTACCCCTCTCTCCACCACCAAAGGAACAATCACAATATCAGTAGATTGCTAGGCACCCAGAATTACTGCTGCACAGGTTAAAACAGCACTGTCCAAGACCAAGAATACAGCTTCCATGGGGCCTGAAAATATTCCTGGCTGTATTCTACATTACTACAGAGTGAACTGGCACCTCACCTGGGTGCCCTGTTCAATCACAGCCTCATCTCAGGCTTTGTCCCTACTGAATGGCACAATGCTACAGTCATCCCTCTCCACAAAGGAGGATCAACTACAGACCCTGGGAACTATCGCCCCATTAGCCTGACAAGTCTGATATGCAAAGCTATGGAACACATCATCATGGACCTAATAAGCAAAGATATAGGGATGCTTCAAAATGTGGATCCCACACATTTTGCTTTTGTGAAGGTTAGATCATGCCTGCTCAACCTGATCGACTTCTTTGAGTCAGTCACCAGAGCTGTGGATGAAGGCAAGTTGGTTCATACAGCCTACCTTGATCTGGCCAAGGCCTTTGATACTATTCCCCACTCAGGAATCATAGAAAAACTCACTAAGCTAGGCATCAAGCCCTATATCACTAGCTGGGTTGCAAACTGGCTCACAGATAAAACCCACAGTGTGAAAGTCGCTGACTCCAAGTCAGACTTTTGACCAGTCATGAGTGGAGTCCCACAGGGTTCGGTCCTGGGTCCTCTCCTGATTGGTATCTACTTCTCTGAAGTCCAGGCCAACACAAAGGGACTCTGGCTGACAAAGTTCACAGATGATTGCAAGTTGGGAGCCATAATTAACTCCCCAAGTGATGCTGACATCCTATGGAAAGGCCTCACTGAGACCAATGACTAGTGTCAGAACTATGGCCTTAAGCTCAATGCCAAAAAATGTGTCATCATCCCTTTTGGGAAAATCCCGGTTCCCATGAATTACCACATCGATGGTAGTCCACTGAACACAGAAGGCATTGTAAGAGATCTGGGAACGCAGGCTGATGGCAACCTCTCTTTTGACCACCATATTGCCACTGTGGTCAGAAAGTCCTTCTATGTGGTACATCTCATTACTAAGGGTTTTGCATCCAGTAAGAAAGAGGTCATTGTCTCTCTCTACTCTTCCCTCATTAGGCCAATCATCGAGTACAATGCCCCATTTAGCATGTACCTCACTATACACCTACAGCAACCGGAGAGGCCACACATATACCTCACAAAGAGGATCTTAGGCCTTAAACACTTGTCCTATATGGAAAGAATCAAAAAATTCCAACTATTCTCTGTCTCATATTGCCTACTTAGAGGCAATCTCTGCTTGACTTACAAAGCCATGTCTGACCCAGCTCTGTTAGAAATGCTGCATCTAAAAGAATCCCACTCCCTCTGCACTACATGTCCAGAGACCTCAACCTCATTACCACAATCAACAGAATAAGCTGGAGGGACAGGTTCATAACCCAGAGGCTGCCCATGCTATGGAATAGACTTCCCATACATTTCAAGCAGAGCGCCTCACTGGCCCTCTTTAAGGGAAGTCTTGATGAGTGGATGGGAAATAGAAAATTCACCCCAGGGATCACTTCAGTGGCTCTACTTGACAGAGCCACTGGGAATTAAGGTTGGGTGGCACGATGCCAGGGTAATTCTATGGGCTAGGCTTGTAAAGGCTCCAGGGCCATTAGCCTAGTTCACACCTATGAACCTATGAACCTATGAAGATCTTGAGACTTACCTCATTGGACTATATGACGAGAGACATGACTGAGCTCTCTGATTATGTGTCCCAGGCACGTATGTACCTAGCCTTAAGCAGCATACTACCTTCGCTTAGGATGATGTCACAGTACAGACAGAAAATGATTGAATTCAACTATTGGCTTGGTTTCTGGTTTCATTCTAAGGGGGATCCAATCCCTGCAGCTGCAATGATATGGTCTATAGACCTCTATGCTTTGCCGGAGATGGTCTTCACCTGTCACCATGGGATTTTGGTTATTGGCAAAGGCTCTTACCTCCCACATAGTGTCTTTTTAGGTAAGGTCACAAGAACAAAATTCCCGATGTAAAAACATCCTAAAAGTACAACCTGCAGGTTATGCTGCTAAATGCTAGGAGTCTAAATCTGAAATTGCTCTCTGTGGAAGTAGTCTTTACCTTAGAAAATGCTGAAATCTGTGCAGTCACAGAGACTTGGCTTAAGGCAGCAGAAAGCACCCTGGCCATACCAGGTTACAATGACTTCTCACATTTAGACCACTAAATGAGGGTGTTGGGAGAACTAAAGGATGTGAAGTATCAATATTCATCAAAGATAAATACACCTCCAGATTTGCTAAACAGGACAATTCCCTTGAACTACACAAGGAACAACTGACCATAGGCAAGACACCTCTCCAAGTTATTGCTAGCTTTAGGACCCCCTCCATGAACCAAGATACACATATTGCCTACCTGGATCTACATGAGTCACTCAGGATACAACCAAACACCCTGGTCATGGGAGACTTTAATTACCTATACATTGATTGAGCAAACTATACCTGCACTAATGCACTCCCCAAAGGTTCTTGAACTTCATCACCTCCAATGGCCTGGACCAGTTGGTTGACACACCCACAAGGGGCTCAAACATTTTGGATCTGCTGCTGACTAACATAAGTGACCATTGCACCACCTCAAGTGATGAAATCTGAATATAAGTCAGTCTCATTAGAAGTAACAATTACATATGACTCACCCCCAGCAGAAACTAGACTAAAAAACTTCTCCAAGGCCAATTACAACCTACTATGAGATGGCATTAATAGCTTCAAAGCTCCTGCCCCCACTGACGGCAAGGACACCTATACTGGAATATACACTAATGCTTTGTATAAACATCTATACAATTGCATTGACTCAACTGTACCAGACAGGATTAAAGTAAGATCTTCAAAAAAGAATAAACTTACCTGGTGGACATCCCCCATAAACAGGATATACAACAGGAAAAAGAAATTGCTAAGAGCAGGAAGGAACGGTCTCATAATTGGAAGCACGCCCTCCTCTGCTTAAATAAGCAAATATGACACCTTGTAAAGCAATCTAAAGCTAATTATGAATCCAAATTAGCCACCATAGCAAAGGGTAACCATAAGGCATTCTTTAGCTATATCTGTAACCATAATGGAAAAACCCAGATTTTCACAGAACTTGTTAATGGCACCGCACATACTGAACCCACAAAAATCGCCAACCTTCTAATGGATAGGTTTAATGAGAACTTCTCCCTTGTCTCCTCTGCATATACCTCAAAGCATCCCTACCATCCATGTTGCACCTGTTACCTCTAAGGAGCAGGTCCTAAATGTCCTTTCCAAAGCCAAAAACACAGCTTCTATGGGACCTGATAACATCCTTGGCTGCGTTCGTAATGGGTTAAAACAGGAATTAGATGCACTGTTAGGCAGTCTTTTCAACCACAGCCTAACCACTGGTTATGTCCCTGCTTAATGGAAGACAGCTATTGTCATCCTTTTACATAAAGGGGTGCATCCACTGACCCTGGGAACTATAGACCCATAAATCTGACCAGCCTTATTACAGCTACTGTCATCCTTTTACATAAAGGGGTGCATCCACTGACCCTGGGAACTATAGACCCATAAATCTGACCAGCCTTATTTGCAATGCCATGGAGAGAATAATCTTAGACCTTATCAACAAAGATATAGGATACCTCTAAACTCTTGAGTTGATCCAGTTTGGCTTTGTTAAAGGGAGGTAATGCCTACTGAACTTGGTGGACTTCTTTGAGATGGTCACCAAAGTGCTGGATGAAGGTAAATCTGTGCATGTGGCTTACTTAAACTTAGCTAAGGCCTATGATACTATTCCTCACTGTGACATTATTAACAAACTCACTCAGCTGAGAATTAATCTGCATATTGTCAGGTGGGCTGCAAACTGCCACACCAATAGAAAACATACAATAAAAATGGGGACTCAACCTCTACCAACAGAACTATAACCAGTGATGTTCCACAGGGTTCGGTGCTGGGGCCCTTATGATTTGGAATCTACTTCTCAAATGTATAGGCAAAAACAAAAGGTCTATGGATGACAAAGTTTGCAGATGACTGCAAACTAGGTAAGGTCATAGAGTCCCCAAGTAATGTCAAAATCCTACAACACAGACCAATGATTGGTGCCAAAGTCATGGCTCAAAGTAAATGCAAAAAAATGCATCATCATCCTCTTCAGCAAGGGTGACATCCCTTCAGATTACCATATTAATAACAACATCTTAAGCTTTCAGTCTGTGGTGAGATATTTGGGCACACAAGTTGACAGCAACCTGTCCTTTGACTACCATGTCTCTACAGTGGTAAAAAGGGCTTTCTTCATTTCCCATCTCATAAGTATGGGCATTGTTTCCAGAAAAAAAGAGGTCATAACCCCCCTGTATTCTTCCCTCATCAGGCCAATACAATGCAGTACAATGCTTCCTTTGGTATATGCCTTACCAGGCACCTGCAGCAATTGGAGAGACCTCAAAGGTTTCTTACAAAGAAAATTCAAGTCCTCCAGCACATGTCATATGTTGAAAGACTGAAATCACTATCTCTATACTCTGTGTAATGCAGACTACTCGTCGGAGATCTGTGTTTGTGTTTAAAGCAATCTCCGATCCTGCTTTAATGGAAATGATGCACATCCATAAGTCAAATGGTACTCGATGTACTTGCTCTAGGGACCTTAACTTAGTATGTGACATCAACAGGACTTGCTGGAGAGACAGATTCATTTTACAAAGGTTGCTTCTCCTATCGAACAAACTTACAATTCTGGTGAAGCAAAGCCCTTCTTTGACCCTATTAAAGCATAATTTGGATGATTGGATGGAAAAAACATAAATTCACACCAGGGATTTCACATGCATCCCTCCTGGATAGTTTGAAACATTGACACTCTGGGGAAAAAGGGTTGGAACTTGGCTAGGTTTGTAAGGGCCCCAGGGCCATTAGCCTAGAAACCTCCTATGATCCTATGATCCTATGAACTGCAAATAAGCATTAAGGGCTGGGTGTTCATGTTGCATTGCGTTCTTGTGTGATTTAACAGTAAGACACATCCTTTGTCCACTGGAGAAGCTGGTGCTGCTGTTAATAGCATTGTTGGTCACATTTTGTCCTGTCAAATAGAAACACAAAACTAAACATGCATCTACTCCTCCTCAAATTGAATTGAAAAAATGTGGATACCCTGTAGACTTTCATGAGCTATAACTAGAGCCAGACTCTTTTGTGAACACTCTCGGTGCAGCGTATAGTCAAAAGAATATGGCAGAGAACTGATAATGTGACCCAGACACACAAAACCTTGAGAAACACCTGAAGTCTTGATGAATAGGGATGTGATGATATACATCTTTTAAATGTGGTGTTACCAGGACATCTGAATGAGTAAATAAGGAAGAATAGTTAACAGGTTGTGAATTAACATCATTTTGAACGTGGGCACTATCACAAACAGGTTTAGGAAAGAAAGATCCAGAACTGGTCTTCAAGTATTGTCTTTTTTTTGGCACTAAAAACATCCTTGAATAAAACCCGTTACCAACCAAGAAAGGAGGAATGGGTTCTATTGCTCACCTTGCACACTTATCCTTCCTGAAACTGCTTCCCAAGCAAAGTCTGACGTATCTGTGATGAATGACTGCTTTGAAGCAAGGAGGGAAAAGGAAAGACCTGGATTTAGTGAATTTTTTTGTCTTCTCCAAGTGATTTCTCTTCTGACAAACCCCATTACTGGGATTTGAAAAGGCACAGAATGCTGGTGCTGAGACCAAAGAGACTTCAGACACCATTGTATTTTTTTTATGTTGAGTCTTGACAAGGGTATCATGAGAATCACAGATGCCATGAAACCAAATCTTCAGGAAATCTCTCTTGGTTGCTGAAGTTTGAGTGGAAAACCTTAGACAAAAATTTGATCAATCCTCTTAGTTTACTCACCATTGAGAAATAACTTAAAATTAAGCTTTCTAATATGATTTGAGCTCCGACAAAGTGTCCACTAGTTTGAGCTCATTGGATGGGACAAAGTTAAATCCTTTTAAAAAAAATGTTTGCCATAAATAGGAGTGATATTTAAATCAATCAACAAAAGGTTTGTCTTACCTTCCCCTAACTATACACATGATTCCAGCTCCATAGATATGCAAAGAAGACCTGTGCAGCCATCCATGCTTCTGACATCACATCAGTGGTCACTACTGCTGGGCCTTTTTTGGTGCTGTTTATGATGATAATGATGATGATGATGATGATGATGATGATGCTAATGATCATCATATGGAATGGGTTGTTACACATTCTGCAGCAGGCTCACATACACCTTCACCTTTGCCATTTCCACAGCTCAATGATGGCACTGTATTTGTTCATAAGGGTACCAAAATATATCATGCAAGGAGGAGTGTTTCACCCAGAGTAATGGTGGGCATATAGCAAATGGGGATGTTAGTTAGAAGTGATATGGCACTTCTCCCAAAGCATGTAGGACCTAAATGTTCAAAACCAGCAGAGGACTATTCAGATGCCATAGGTTAAGCCCGGGAATGTTGCTGATGCTGTGTGACTAGACTGCTATGCACAGCATCTACAGCTCAGCCTATGGATTCATGTCATCAGACATACATGTTGTAGACTGCATCTTTCAGTTTTATGTAGTCCAACTGCAGTCATGTTGAACTCATTCAAGTGCTGATATGTTTAGCTGATAGCATGAAGAGGTTGTGTTGGGAGTTATTTAACTCCTCTGAATCTTATTATATGACATACCAATTGCTGCCCAAAGCTATACAGAGACAATAGTCTCATGGCTCCATCTCTGTGTGATGGTCAGCAACAACATACCCCCAAACATCTGGTTTGGTTACATAACCCCAGCCAAAGGCACCAGCTGCAAAATGCTGACCACATGCCTGGTGGGTGACAGCATTACTGAACAATCATTAAACATAATTGGCATGTCATGTGATTAAAGTTCCCTTTGGGTGTGGGTATTTGTGCCTTTCCGACACCTAAGTACATTGAGGTTAGATGTGTTGTTTATTATGAAAATGATGAAACACAACATTTTTAAAATGAAAATCTTAAGACCATAACATTGAAAGACCTAACACCAAAGGCTACAATATTTAAAAAAAACTGAAATATTGAAACTCCCTACCAGTGCCGACTCAGGAGTGAGTAGTAACATAGGTCCTGCAAGGGTATGGACCCAGAAATGAATGGAAACATGGTCCTGTGGGAAATCAGGTCTGGGAGTTCAGTATTATGATCTGTTGCAGTTTGATCTTTCAATCTCATCATTTCAAGATTGTGATTTTTAAGATTTTATGTTTAAACATTGACAAGTAAACCTCATCCAGATATCTTTTTGGTGTTGATCACAGTTGCTCTGACATTGTTCTGTTCTGGATGTTCAGCCTATTGTGATGGAGTTTATCATTGTTGTCATACTCAATATGTGTCTTTAGGCTACACAGCATCATGTCGTGGAACAAACCGAAAAAGTCTGGCAAGCCTGAGCAGGTGTGTATTGGAGTGTGCCACCAAACCTGTCCGAGCATTAGAAGTACATTCAATGACGTTCCATCCACGTTATCAGCATGACTGTAGCCTGTTGGCCATTTACTCTGCAAAATCATATAAATGTTAGCAACCACAGCTCCATCAGCATCACCTAACACTCATCCGTGGGATAGGGCTCTGCCTAAAATGTACAATATAAGGCGATGGTATGACAAACAATGGTTATCCAAGAGTTTTAGGCTGAAAGCTTTATGGTGCAGTAGCTGTGAACACATGCTGTCTGGCAGTTCAGACAGTAGTATGCAAGTCACTATGCATGCCTGCCAAAGTATTTATTTATTTATTATTTATTTAAGTTGTCTTTGCTTACTGGAAAAGTCTAATTGGGCAGTGCCCATTTTTAGCAGAAGCCTGTTGAGAAAAGCTCCAGTCATGGTTGCATTACATATAATTAGTGACCAAGCTGATACAGCAATAGTTACATTACATACATTCAGTGAAAGAAGTTGGTACATTAGCATATATTCATCAAGTTGTCTTTGCAGTAGTGAAATTATGCAGAAAGTAGTTTTCAAGTGAATTACCCACTGTAGATACATTTGTGTACAAACAGTAATGCTTGTCATTTGATTTTGTACATTTTTGATTGCGCAAATTGACAAGTTTCAAAATGCAGAGGTAGGCTACCAGAACCTAGTTGAAATAAGGTGAGCTGCCAGCCACAACTCTGAGCTGAGATACCAGATGATTAGAGACTTCTGAGCTTCCCAAAAAACATAAGTTGTCTGTTTTTTTTTTTTTTTACTTTATTACACTATTTACTGCACTTTTTATTGTGTTCTGCTAATTTAGTACTGTATTTCAACATTAAACTGCACTGGAAACTAAACTGCACTGTTTATACTGCACTTGTTTGCCTTACTGTGCCTGTTAAATCATATTTTGTTGCTTTTTTCACTGTTGCAAAGCTTTTTTTTTGCTATTTACACTTTTTGCAAAGTAATTGTTGCTACTTTTCACTGTTTGCAAAGCACTTGTTCTGTTTGTTCTGTTTTCCTGCCAAGCAGTGTTTTAAATAACTGATTTATTTACTGTTTAAAACATTCTTTATTGTCTTCTTGCTGTTTTTTCCTGTTGTTTAAAGCATTTTAGTGCCTCACTGCTGTTTATCTGCAGTTTAACACATTTTGTTAGTGTTTCCTGCCTAAATTAGTGTAGCTAGTAGCTATAGCATAGCCTAGATACAGGTTTGCTGCATCTGGGTCTGCTTGTGGTGGCTGTTGTATTATGTGCACATTTTCTAAGCCACCTTTGATTGGATAAGGCCCTTCTGCACCCTTGTGAGAGAAGTGTGCCGATTGGAACCTCTCTGGTGAAGGGTGATTGGTCTAGTCCTTGCCAACCATAACAAAATAAGGATTATGCTGCTAAATGCTATGAGCATAAACCAAAAACAGCACACCCTGGAAACCTTTCTATCACTGGAGCATATAAATGTCTGTGCAGTCACAGAAACCTGGCTTAAGGCCTCAGAGAGTACCCGGCCTTGCAAGGCTACAATGCCTTCCACACCAGAGGACTGCAAAATGAACATGTAAGAATGAAAGGAGGTGGTGTTTCTATCTATATTATAGAGATAAATTCACCTCCCAACTGCATGGAGTTACTCCATGTTCAGATTAGTATGAGTAAGCGACCCATTCAAGTCATAGCTAGCTATAGATCCCTCTCCATGGATCATGATGCTCATGAGGCCTACTTGACTAAATTGGAGTCAATCCAAATATTGCCAAGCACTCTGGTCATGGGGGATTTCTATTATTCCACCATCAACTGGGAAACTTACTCTAGCCCTAACTCACCAGAGCAAATGTTCCCTGACTTTGTTAACTCAAATGCCTTGTAACAAATTGTTCAAACTCCTACAAGAGGAACAAACATATTAGATCTGGTCCTTACTATCATGACAAACAGATACAACACAACAACTGTTGGACCCTCATTAGTTAAATCTGACCACAAATCAGTTGCCTTTGAACTGGCACTAGCACAAAACTTACAAAGGGTGAAATCAGGCTATAAAACTTTACCAAAGCAAACTATAGCCTCCTAGGGGAAGGTATAAATGCATTCCAAGCCCCACCACAGCTGGAAGTGGTAACTACACCAAAGCTTACATTAAAGCCCTGTACAACCACTTGTATAAGTGTATAGACCTGGCTGTTCCAGAGAGAATCAAAGCCAGAGCCCCAAGTAAAAAGAAGCCACCCTGGTGAACATCCAACATCAACAACCTTTACAACAATTGCTAAAAGCTGCTGTCTAAGAAAACTAAGGCGAGGCTCCCAACAATGGAAAAGCACCCTCCTCAGCCTCAACAGGCAAATATGACAGCATGTCAAATCCACTAAGAGTAACTTTAAGAAAACCTTAGCAATCACAGCCAAGGATAATCACAAGGCTTTTTACAGCTATGTATATAGCTTAAAAGGTAGGACCCAAACATTTGCTGAACTAGTGACAAACAGTATCACACACACACACAATGATCCCACAAAGAAAGCTAACCTGCTAGCGGACAGATTTGGTGAAAATTTCACTCCCTTATCCCCTCCAAACTTATCACAAAATTGCCCCCAACCTCCCCACCCTAAATATTCGAAGACTGGGTCATTAAAGCCTTGTGTGAGGCAAAAACCACAGCCTCTATGGGACCCGAAGGAATCCCGGGCTGTCTTCTAAACAAACTAAAACATGAACTAGCATCACCATTAAGTACCATATTCAATCACAGCCTAACCACGGGCTTTGTTCATGGAATGGAGAACAGCAACAGTTATTCTCCTCCACAAAGGTGGTTTGGCAACTGACCCAGGGAATTATAGACCCATAAGTCTGACCAGCCTCATCTGTAAAGCCATGGAACATATCATCATGGACCTCATAAATAAAGACATAGGTGAACTGCAAACCTTGGACCTGACTAAATTTGACTTTTTCAAGGGCAGATCCTGCCATTTAACCTGGTGGATTTCTTTGAAAATGTGACCGGGGCCATCTGTGCACACAGCATACCTCGAATTGTGAAAGGCTTTTGACACAATTCCACACTCAGGCATTACCGATAAACTTAGCAAACTGAATGCAAACCCCTTTGTTGTAAGATGGGTTGCCAACTGGCTCACAAACCAGTCATATACTATCAAAGTGGGTGCCTCCACATCAACCAACAGACCGGTCACCAGCAGGGTGCCACAAGGGTCAGTGCTGTATCCCCTACTGTTGTGTATATGCTGCTCAGATGTTCAGGCCAAAACTAAGAGGCTGTGACTGACCAAGTTTGTGGAAGACTACAAACTGAGTGCAATTATTGAATCCCCAAATGATGCCAGTTTACTTCAGGAGGGTCTTACACAGACCAATGAATAGTGTCTTAGTCACTGTCTCAAACTAAATGCAAATAAATGCATCATCATTCCCTTCGGTGAAAAAAATGTCCCTTCACACTATCAAATTAACAATACCTTATGTACCTACGAAGTGGTAAGAGATCTGTGATCACAAGTAGACTGTGACCTTAACTTTGACCACCGTGTGTCTACTGAAGAAAGGAAGGCTTTCTACACAGCCCATTTGATTAGCAAAGGCATCGCCTCTAGAGCAAAGAAGGTTATAACCCCTCTATACCCATCACTAATCAGGCCCATAATTGAGTATAACACCCCTTTTGGCAGGTACCATACAAGCACCTGCAGCAATTGGAGAGACCTCAGAGCTTTCTAACTCAGAAGACCAAGGAACTCCAGCACATGTCTAACCAGACTGACTAAAGTTTTGTCAAAATACTCAGTATTGTGTAGACTTCTTAGGGGTGACTTATGCCTCGCTTATAGAGCAATCTCCGACCCAAACCTAATGAATTTGCTGCATATCCGTAAATCAAACGGGACTAGAGCTACCCATTCCAGGGACCTAAATATGGCCTGTGACTTGATTAGGATGTGCTGTAGGGAAAGATTTTCTCCCAGAGACTGTGTGTCTTTGGAATAGGCTGCTAATTCATGTGAAGCAGAGCACTTCTATGACACTGTTCAAAAGGAACCTAGACGAGTGGAAGGGGTACTGTAAATTCTTAATGGTGATAGTGCCCACAACCCTCCTGGACATGGGTAGTCATTAATAAATACAATCCTCGATACTGACCAGAGTATCTATGGTATAAAATTGGGATGAAATGTCTAGGTTTGAAATGACCTCTGGGTTAATAGCCTAGAAACCTCCTATGATCCTATGATCCTATACACACACACACACACACACATATATATATATATATATATATATATATATATATATATATATATATATATATATATATATATATTAATTTCACAAGAGGAAAAGTAGAAAAGAGGATCAGTAATGGAGAAGTTAAATAAATAGAAACTGAGGTTATGGATTACCTGCAAAGTGAAGGATTTAGTGTAGAAAATTTAACTCAGATAACAACACAAAAGGATAGAGCAATGGACACCCAAATTAAGGAGAAGCTAGTGTAGCAGGAAGCATCTAATCTTATTTATTTATTTTACATTTGTTAATTGGGTATGTCCGACTGGGCCAGTGATCCATTTTCAGCAGAGGCCCAGGGAGAAAAGTTCCAAACAAAGAAATTAACAAAAAGTACAAAAAATGCAAGAGATGATATTCTTAACAATAATATAACAGGCTAATTTACAACATATTAGAAATAGTTTCAAGAAGAGATAGATGTAACAATAATATAACTGGCTAATGACTAAACAATGGTAGAAAAAAGAGGAAACATAGGAGCAAGAATGGGTAGAATAGAATGCAAAACGACACAATACAGAATGCAATGTACAGAAATTAGGTGCAAGGAGACATTAATAAAAGTTTACTGGAACAAATTTTCATAAGATATAAATGGAGAAGCAGAAGGAGATGAGAGAAAGAGACAGAAAGAGAGAAACTGTATATTAGGCGGCTAAGAGGAAGAGAGGCTGAAGCATTAGCTGGAGAGTAATGGAAGGTTATTGTTAGAGACATATTCAGCTGGGATTGGTGCATGAGCAAAGCCAGTTGTTAGAAAGGTGTTCTTTTAGTAGTTTGAATGTGGAGTTGCAGGCAGTATTAAAAATTTCTTGTGGTAAGGAGTTCCATAATTTAGCTACTAGGGAGTCTCCATAATAGTTGTTAGATTTGATTACTTTCAGAAGGTTTTTATTGGAGGAACCTTAGTGACCGAGGACAAGACTAAGAATCAAGTAGGCCTTTGAGAGCAGGGCAGTTGCTAGGGTGGTAGAATATGGTAAGAGTGAAATTTAATTGGTTAAAGGTAAGTAGCTTGGGAAGTTCAAGCCATTTTAGGAGCTGCAGTCTGTTAAAATGGTGTGATCTGAATGCTATCTTGTTGTAGCAGGACTCAGATTTGTTGAAGTCAGATTTTCTGAGGTTTGTGAAAATTTGGGATGCATATAGCAGAAAGGAAAGAAGGTGGGTTCTGGCTATGGCATGTCTAGTGGGGTCAGTGAGGAAGGGTTTGATTCTGTAGAGAAAGCCAAGCTTAATGCGTACCTACTTGATAGTTCCTGCAAGGTGTTTGTTAAATCTAAGGTCATTATCTATAATCACCCCTAGGAGTTTGGTGTAGTCCACTGGCTCTATTATAGTATTATTAGAGGAAGAGATGTTGAAAGGGAGTGGGGTGTTGGATAGTTTATTACTGGTAAAGATCATGAGCTTAGTTTTATTGTGATTGAGAACAGGTTGAGAGTTGGGGTGATAGTTTTCTATGTCATTGAAGGCAGTCTTGGTTGTTAGAAGGAGTGCAGGTATGGAAGGAGCTGAACAAATAAGGGTAGAATTATCATCACTGTATTGTATGATGGTATCAGTTTGAGTAGAAGATGAAAGTTTATTTGTGAAGACAGAGAAAAGTAGTGGGCCAAGTATTGATCCTTGAGGTACACCTACAGTGACAGGTAAAAGAGAAGAAATTTGATTATGCCATTTTACAGCCTGTTGACAGTCTGTTAAGTAGTTTAGAAACCAACAGAGAGCAGACTGGGATAGGTTTAGGGATGCTAACTCATTCAGATGTTTTTGATGAGAAACTGCATCAAAAGCTCTTGACATGTCAACAAATATTGCAGATACCTGGAGTCCAGTATTTCTAAGTTGGTTAATAGTATTAGTAAACCTGAGTAGTGCAGTGGTAGTGCTGTGTTTTGGCCTGAAAGCATACTAGGATACAGCTAGCAGGTTATTGTTTAGAAGGTACTAGAATAGTTGTGCATGTATGCATTCTTCTAGAATTTGTGCACTGGGGGGAGAATGGCTATTGGCCTATAGTTATTGAGTTCAGTGGCTATGCCACCTTTATGAAGTGGGATGATATGTGTAATTTTCCTTAACTTTGGGATGTATCGTTTAGTGATGGACTAATTAATTAGGATGGAGATTTGAAGAGAGACCGCATCTTTTGCTAGTTTAAGAAATTCATTAGGAAGTTGGTCTGCTGCGAGTGATGAGATCTTAAGTCTGGATAGTAACTTCTTAATGGTACAAGTTTGTGCGTGTTTCAATGAGAATGAGCTGAGGTCATTTGTGGTGTGTGTAGGTAAGAATAGGGGGGTGCTATCATTGTTATGTAACAAGGATAAGATAGAGTTAATGAAGTGAGTGTTAAACTGAGAGGCAATGCAATCAGTGGAGCTGGAAGTGTTAGGGGCAGGAGTTGTAGTATGACCTGGTTTTAGAATATTATTAATGGTTTGCCAGAACTTTTAAGGATTATGCTGGAACTTATTTTGAGTGGTTGTTTAGTAAGGTTTTTTTGTCTTGTTTAATTTGATTTTTAGCTTGGTTTCACAGTTGGAGATAGCTGAGCAGATTTGTTTCATTTTTAGTGTTCAGATAGTGGTACCAGGTTTTATCCCTTAGTTTAAGAAGCTTCTTGGTCTCTTTGGTAAGCCATGGTAAGTGGTTTGATTTAGTCCAGCATTTTCTTAGTGGAGCTGGATTATCTAAAATAGTTAGGAATTTGTCATTAAAGCATTCATCTGCTTGATGAAGCTGGTGGTGCTTGAGTGGGGTCCAGTCACATTTCTGTTGAAGGCTAATAAAGATTTCTGGTGAGAAGTTCTTTTTGTTGCATATAAATCTATAAAGTATGTTTCTACTTGGATAGATACGTTGTTGGATTAGGTAGGCAGGATTGTGATCACTCAGGTTATCTGGGAGACATCCAGATTGGTAACAGTGGGAGGGTCAATTTGTTAAGGACCAGTCCAGTATATATTGTTTTATGCTATGCTTACCAGTCCTAGTAGGAGAGTTCATAATTTGATGGAAGCCATGGAGATTGATCAAATTAGTGTGGTTGTTGGACATGAAGGAGGACCAGTCTAGGTTAAAGTCCCCCATGATAATAGTTTTTTTGACTATATGCTTTGCTGATGCAATAGAAGTAATCTTCTGTGGTGGATGGGTTGTAACCAGGAGGTATGTAGGTTGCTATAAGAATGATACCTTTGTTGGGGTTAATTGTGAGGTGAGTGCTGAGGATTTCCATATCGTTGTGGGCTGGGTAGTTTGTGACTAGCCATTTGAGGTTGAGGTTATCTTTGTATATAATAGCAATGCCACCATCCCGTTTATGAATCCTGTCAAGCCTATGGATTTTATACCAAGGGGTTAGTATTTCAGTATCCTGTATGTGTGGTTTTAGCCATGTTTCAGTTATAATTATTATGTCTGGAGAATATTCGCAAGGGTTGCATGAAATTCTGGGATTTTATTGAGAATGCTTTGTAGGTTCATATTAAGAATAAGGAGATCAGTGTTATTATGTTGGAGATTAAAGACATTTGTGATGTAAGGTGTTTGTTTTGCTACAAGAGGTCCTGGATTGGGTGTTTGTCACCGCTAAGTTTAATAAGAGTTAAAACAATGTGGTGTATGTATGAGAGTTTGATAAGTTGTTTAACATATTTGAGTGACAAGTAAGGAATTGTTTTAGTTTGCATATTTTTGAATGAGAAGAGTTCAGTAGTGGTGTTATTAAATAAGTATGGTGAAACAATATAGTTGATTGGTGGAGTGTGAGGGGTGTCTGTGGAAAGATTGGTGGGTAAGTGTAAGAAGGTAACCTGTTGTTGGTGGTATGAAGTAAGATGGGAATCTGTGGTCAATAATATACATAGTATAAAGATTGGGTAAAAATATGGGCTAGTGAAAATTGTATTCATATTTGAAGCACTAGAAGTGATAGACAATTATGAAGGAAGTAGTGTAAGGGTGTGGAATGAGTAAGTGAATGGTGGGTGGAGTGTAGGGTGGGGGTGGTGCTATGGTTGCAATTGGCTGATTAGGAAAGGGGTGTGTTAGGAGGGTAAGTATAAATGAAATGAAAGGGGCTGGATTGGAATGAGAGTAGGATAGCGGAGTGAGCCCAAGTGTAGATAGGGCAAATGGAGCCAGAAGAACCAGGAGAAGGTGAGTGAGAAAAAAAAATCTGTTGTCTTAAAGAGAAACAGGCAATTGCATTGAACTTGAAAATAAGGGTTGGTGTGTTAGCATGAATGGACAGAAAGCTACAAAAGTTTAGTAGAGTAGGGTCTGTTAGAGCTGAGGCAGTATTAAAACTTATTTAAAAGGTAACAGCATGCATACCTAAACACTATCAGAGAAACTGGGTAATTATCACAATATTAAAAGGTCAGGAGAGAAGAAAATAGCTACATGGATCTAAACTCAAGTATAGGATGCAGGAAAATACATATAGAGGGCAAAGAAACCAAGCTGCTGGCTGAGACAGTGTGCTCTCCAGGAAATTAAGTATGAACTAAAAACAACATACAATGACTATTATGGTGATTTCTTGATGGCTGTGGTGGTGTCTGGAGCTTATTATAGTTTGTGGCAGCTGCAATGGTTGTAGGGCAGAGTAACGTGTCTTTTGTCCAACAAATTGTCAGAGAAAAAAAATAAAAACTAGAAAAATAAGAGAAAAAAGGGAAATGATAATGAGGGGAGTGACAGAGAGAAATATAAGTTAGCAGCAGTAAGTGCAGTGACACACTGACTAATAAGCAGACTACATACAATTACTGTGGCAATGCGATATTCATCTCACAACTAAAGGTAGGCAGAGTTCTCAAGCTATATTTCTCTAAAGCTAGTTAAAATAGCACCTTATCATATCCTCATATAGAAATATTAAATAGTGGCTATCATTGATATGACTTGCCAGTAGAACAATATACTATACATGATAAAGCTTCACAAAAACATTAGCACAAGTGGTTTCCATCTGAACAAGCTGCCATTTGCCTTAAATAGCACAAGCAGTGAAAAATTGTACTTCTCATGCACTGTATACAACTAATAAACTAGATTGCTAGTGGAAAATATGACTGTTTATGGGAACAATTAATCACGTGGCCACAGATTCACTACCACTACATAAATAAAATTGCCAAAGATTCCAAAGACAACCCCAAGGCATTCTATAACTATGTCAAGAATCTAAATGGCAATGTTCAGATCTGCTCTGAGCTAAAACAGAATGCATTAAATATACTGATCCCATGGATATTGCCAATATCCTGGCAGATCGATTCAGTGCCAACTTCACCCCCCTCTCACCCCCTAAATGGCCCATCTCAATACCGGAAGATTGCCAAATTCCGGTAATAATGGCCACACAGGTAAAAAACGCACTCTCCAAAGCTAAGAATACAAAATCTATGGGACCAGATGACATCCCGGGCTGTGTACTACATGAACTACAATATGAACTGGTACCTCACCTAGGTGTCATGGTCATGTTTAATCATAGCCTCACCTCAGGTTTTGTGCCCACTGAGTGGTGCAGAGCTACAGTTATCCCACTCCACAAGGGGGATCCACCTTGGATCCCGGAAACTACTGTCCCATCAGTCTGACGAGCCTTATCTGCAAGGCCGTGGACCGTATTATCATGGAACTTATAAACAAAGACATTGGCAACCTTCAAACACTGGAGCCCACCCAGTTTGGGTTTGTGAAGGGAAGATCTTGTCTCCTGAACCTGACTGACTTCATTGAATCAGTCTCCAGAGCCATGGACAAGGGTAAGGTGGTCCGCACAGCCTATCCAGACCTTGCCAAGGCCTTTGACACCATCCCCCACTCTGGAATCATAGATAAACTTACTAATCTGGGCATTAATCCCTACATCACCCAATGGGTTGCTAACTGGCTTACTGATAGAACCCACACTGTAAAAGTAGCTGACTCTAAATCCAGCTCCAGACAAGTGACAAGTGGAGTACCACAGGGTTCAGTCCTGGGAACGCTCTTGTTTGGCATCTACTTCTCTGAAGTACAGGCCAACACTAAGGGACTCTGACTAACAAAGTTCGCAGATGACTGCAAACTGGGAGCCATTATTGAATCCCCAAATGATATGGATACTCTACAAAAGGGCCTAACAGAAACAGATGCTTGGTGCCAGAGCCATGGGCTCAAGCTCAATGCCAAGAAAAGTATAGTTATCCCCTTTGGGAAAAAAAAAATGTACCAATGAATTACCATATAGGTGGCAGTACACTAAACACCGAAAGTGTGATAAGAGAGTTAGGGACACAGGTGGACTGTGGTCTCACCTTCGATAATCGCATTGCCACAACAGTCAGGAAATCCTTCTATGTGGCACACCTCATCACTAAGGACTTTTCATCCAGAAAAAAGGAGGTCATTGTCCCACTGTACTCATCCCTCATTAGACCCATTATAGAATACAATGCCCCGTTTGGTATGTACTTCTCAAGACATCTGCAACAACTGAAAAGGCCGCAGAAATACCTCACTAAAAGAAACACAGGACTAAAGCAGATGCCCTATGCTGACCGCCTTAAAAAACTCCAGCTATACTCTGTCACATATCGTCTACTCAGAGGTGATCTCTGCTTAACATACAAGGCCATGTCAAACCCAGAACTGTTGGACATGCTACACTTAAAGAAATCCCAATCCCTCAGAGCCACACGCTCCAGGAATCTAAACCTTGTCATCACAATAAATAAAACATGCTGGAGGGATAGGTTCCTGATCCAGAGACTCCCCATACGCTGGAAGAGATTTCCCATACATGTCAAGCAGAGTGCCTCTTTGGCCCTCTTCAAAAGGAACCTTGATGATTGGATGGGAGAAAGGAAATTCACCCCGGGGATCATGTCAGTCGCCCTGCTAGACAGGGCTCCAGGGAAGTAAATAGTGTGGGAAGAAATAGCCAGGGAATTGTTATGGCTAGGATTGTATAGGCCTTAGGGCTGATAGCCTAGTACCAACCTATGAACCTATGAACCAAACAGTAACTCACAATCACATGGGTTCATATCAGATCAACCACAAGTAGTTAGAATTACACTAGTAGAATAAAACTAAGTTCAGCCAAGGGAACAATTAATTCTGCATCATTAAACAGTAATATGACATACATAGTTTGATATGAAATCTGCTACAAACATTGTGCAGTACTATATTAACAGTTAAATTAAATTTCCAGACTTACGGAGAGACACAGCACACCCGGAGTACCAAGCAGTGAGGGGAGAGAAATTGGAAAATGGTGCCCAAATCCCAGGGGATATTTATATCCTTAGTATTGACCAGAAGGGGGTGGGAGGGAGTTAGGAGATAGTTGGGTCTGGAGTACTTAGTTACATAAAAAAACCAGGACAAGGTGAGTCGGAAAAAAAAAACAATCTTTTGTCTTAAAGAGAAAGAGAAACAGGCTTTAAAATAAGGCTTCACATGTTAGTGTGAATGAACAGAAAGGCTACAAGAGTTTAGTAGAGTGGGGTCTGTTAGAGCTGAACCAGTATTAACTTATTTAAAAGGTAACATCACACGTACCTAAATCCTATCAGAGAAACTGGTAATATCACTGTATTAGGGGATGAGGAGAGAAGGAAATAACTGCACAGATCTAAACTCAAGTATAGGATACAAGAAAACATGTAGCGGGGAAAGAAACCAAGCTGACAGCTCGGACGGCGTGCTCTCCGGGAAATTAAGTATGAACTAAAAACAACATACACTGACTATTATGGTGATTTCTTGATGGCTGGGATGGAGTACGGAGCTTATTATAGCACGTGGCGGCCACAATGGTTGTAGGGCAGGGTAACTTGACCTTTGTCCAACAAATTGGCAGAGAATAAAAGTAAAAAGGAGAGACACAACATACCCAGAGGACCTAGAATTGAGGGGAGAGAAACTGGACAATCAGTTGTCAGTTAATTGACAATTAATCAGTTGACATATGAAGATAATTTGGTGCCTCCCATAGGAAACCAGTGCAAAGGTTCAGTTGGAGCTATACAGAAAGGGGAAGAACAGGAAACTGTGGCAATTCTGATACAGTCAATGACAGGGAGTGACAGGCCAGTGATAACCCATATGAAAGAGCAATGCATGGCACAGGATAAAACTGAAGAGAATGTGGCACAGGAAGAAGCTCTGAAACTTTCTATAGAATGTCTGCAGGAAATGGCGAATGAAGAAAATGATCTAAGAGAAGAGTTGTTTGATTTAACAGAAATGGATAGACATATTAAGATCAATGAAAGAAATAGACTGCAGAAGGTGAAAAAAAAACCCCAGAAAGTTAGGAGTTTGATAAAACAAATGAACACAGTAATTAGGACTGTTCATAGAGATTCATGTAACATAACAGAAGCAAATAAGATACATTACTGTGCAGCTAAATTAATGACAGATAAAGTCCTGCCACAAGAACACAGCATAGTAAGGGAAAGGATGGGGACAAATTTAATGCCATCATGGAAATATCAAATAGAGAAAACTATAAAGCAATTAAGACAGGAAGTGTCGCTGTTAGAACAGTATATAATTGGGAACAGATCAAGAAAAATACTCAGAAATATAGACATGATAAAAGCAATGCTCAGTATTATTACGGATCAGGATTTATCATGCACTATCACAAATGTTGTTGTTGTTTGTCTTTCGGCTTTTCCCGGTGTCCACTAATGATTGGCAGTTGTTTTTTTTTATGGTGTCGAGTTGCCAGCCCGACGCCCAATCTTCAACGAAGGCATGCCCATTCAACGCATGTCTTTCGAACACCCACTCGACCGCGGGGAGGTCATGCAGACTCCAGACAGAAGGCACTCCCAACCCAAGCCAAGAATCGAATGGGAGAACCTCTTGCTGTGAGGCAACAACGGCACCGCTAAACTAAAAATATCAGCACAGACAGAAAAAACTTAGAAGATGCACAGATAAATAAAAAGCAAAAATACAAAATAAGCAATTTATTGATGACCCTGAAAAGTTTTATAGAGAATTGGGTAAAAGGAATTGAAAGACCACAAAAAAGAAGAAAGAGATACATTTTGGAAAAATATTTGTGAAGATCCTGAAGATGCTGAATGGATAAAAGAAGTAAAAGAAATAATAAGAAGTTCAAATGTACAGGATATGAAATGGGATAAAGTAATGGCAAGAGAGACTGAAACAAAGTTATGAAAAGCCTCTAATTTTTTAAAATCCCAGACCCAGATGCAGTACCTAACTTTTGGCTAAATGTATTAACATCTTTGAATGAAGATTTAACCATGAGTAAGAACTATTTATATGCACACCCTGAACAGACACTAGGCTGGCTAACAACAAGAAAAATAGTGTTCCTTCTTGAGAGTGAACTGGATGCTACCCTAAAAATTATAGACCAATAACTTGTCTTCCATTGGAATTGATGCGGACAGAGATTATAGTCATTTAGAAGAAAACTCAATTATGGCAATAGAACAAAGAGTAATAAAAGAAAGTCATATGGAACAAAGGATCATTTGCTGTTAAATAAAGTCATAATGGAGAACTGTAAAAAGGGGAAGAATCTAAGTATGGCATGGACAGAATACAAAAAAGCATTTGACAGTATCCCACATTCATGGATAAAAGAATGCTTATGACTGTATAAAATATATCCTATACTGATAGACTACATCACAGTGATCATGAAATAGTGGCAAACCACTTCACAGTTAAGCCATGATAAAGGACAAATTAATTATTCCAGGGATAACAATCCAAAGGGGGATATTCTAGGGTGAGACTCTGTCACTGTTGCTGTTAGAAAAATATATATATTTACATATATGCTGCCTAGAAAAATATATTTACATATATACTGCTTAAGAAAATGTGTATTCAAACATTCAAACATATATAAGTTGTGTGGTCAGATATATAGAGAAATGTGTGCTTTAGACAGGGATAAATGTGCTCAAATCTATATGGAGAGCAAAGATTAAAAATAGTATGATAGGTAATGCATTTAATTCTGTTTTACTAGAATAATAGTAGAAATAAACTCGCATATTATTGCTTGTAGCATAAGCTGCAGTGTAATTAGAAATTTGGCCTTGGCTCATGTCTGTCAGTAAAGATTATTTTGCAAAGTTAGAAAATAATAAATCTGTCTGCATGTGTATCTTTTCCTGCTTCCACCAGAAGAATAGCCTTCACTATCAGAGATAATGTCCAGCTGGTAAACAAGAAAGAGACAAAAGAAGCATTAAAGAAGACATGCACCCATTGTATTTGAACTAATCTAAGAGCCTTGAATTGGCTACATCCTCGGAAGGACATTGTGACTGACCAGGTGCTTGCAAGGCTGTAATATTCTCATGGGAAAAGATTTTTGAAAACACCATCTCAGCACTTTTCATAAGTTACTATGATGTAAAGACCCTGTCACTGACCACGTCAGTGAGGTGGGCAAAAGCTGATAGTAAAGTGTATAAAATACCATATGTTGCACCAATAAAATCAGACAAAATTCTGTACAAGTTTGTGTATGGTTTTTTGCCTCCTAATGTACATTAGAGTATTAGAGTTTTAGATACTTGTGTTTTCCTGCATTACTGTTTGTTATTGACTGACATTGTTTTTGAATGCAAGATGATTTTTACAGTCTGACTTTAACAAATTTATGTAACATTTTGGTCCTTGAGCAGTTTCCTTGGTAAGCTGCAGGTCAGAGTATATAGGTGGCACCAAAACCTGCGGGGAGAAGGAAAGACCTCCGACTGAATTGTCGTATCTAAAGAGGCTGTCCACTTGTCTGATCTGTGGCGAAAGCGGAAAACTGGATCCTAAAAGAAGTTTCAACAGTAAGCGGGAGGCTCGGTAAGCAGAATTCCTCTCTTTGTTTTTGTTTTAGATCAGGGACCAGGTTACACTGTGCTATTGCTAAGGTTTGTGATAGCAGGGAGAGGTAGTCAGTATTGTATCTTGAGTCATAGATCAGGAAGTAAACAAAGCAAAGTAAAACAGTTATTCTAGACACTACTGTGGATGAATAAGATACCACGTGGTACAAGAGAAAGGGTTACGTAACAGTTCTTTTTTCTTTCAGAGACATGGGAAATGAATGCACTAAAGGGTCACGTGACCCCCTAACAGAAGATGCAAAGTATATGCAATTGCAAGAGCAGATAATGTGAGATATTTTCAAAATGGGTTAATAAGTATGACTTTGATGGTAAATTAGATAAAATATCATTAGTAAAACTTTTGAAACAGTTAAAATCTGGCGAGAAGGTCAGGCAAAAACAACAACAGTTGGTTCCTCAAGCACATAGGTGGATTGAGGAAGTGAACCGAAGGAACAGAAAAATAAAAATGCAAAAGCATTGTTTTAGACAAAGAGGATAATAATATAATAGTAGCATCGGTCCCTCCTACCACCTCCGATGCCTTACTTAGAATATGAAGCGGAGGCGGGCTGGACCCCACGTTATCCGGAGATAACAGGGATATTAAGACAACCATTTGTAAGAGAACCTATCGGAACTAGATCCCGAACACGTCAAACATTTATAGATGTTCAACCAAGCGGAAATTCAGTAGATGAGAGTGAAATCTGTCCATTAATTGAAGTACCAAACCCACAGGCAGGACAGGAGGGCCAGGCCTCAACTCTCTTAGTGTATAGACCATGGACACCGGAAGACATCCGAAAGCTACAGAATTCCCATCCAAAAATTAACTTTGAGAAATTTTTACAAGATTTACAGGGTATGAGATTGAGTTACCACCTGAATGGGGAAGAGGTAGAAAGAGTAGTTAGACAAATTTTGGGTCCGGACTGGCATATGATTTGTGGTGCCTGAAATGAACTCAGGCCACTCCACATAGTACGCAGAACTAGATACTAGATTGAAGGGTCTTACAGACCGCATTACTGAAAAGTGGAAACCTAGGGCAGACTGGACTTGTATTAACCAATCGTGCAACAAGATAATGAAACAGTAGGCATACTATGGTAGATTATTAGAATGTTTTAATAACCATAGTGGTATGACTATTCCTGAAAATCAAAAGAATGACAGCTCATATGAACAGCAGTTGAAGAATGCATTTTTAAAAGGTTGTATTGGAAGCATATGATAGATCACCGAGTAGGCTTCAAGCCTTGTTAGAATATGCTAGACATGCGAAAAACATTTTAACAGTAAAAGAAAAGCAGGTCTTCACAGCTGAAGGAAGTTTTGTAGTACAAACAGCCAAAAAGGGTAAGCGAAATGCTCAGGGTAACAAACGTTCTGACAGAAACTCAGAATTTTATGAGGACAGGAAAAAGAGGTGAGTGCTTCAATTGCGGTAAGAAGGGACATTTAGCAAGGGATTGCAGGAGCAAGGCACCTGTGGAAAAAGGATAAGGATGATGAGGATTGACTAGATGGCAGTTATACTGCTCGGCAGTCATTAGGAGAGACTAATGAGCAGGGAATAATGTAAATACCTTAGAAGAAACAAATGATATGCAACGGATGTAGAAGTTGGGGAAAGTGAAGTTTTGGACTTGGCACTACTGAGCCTGGAGCTCTATTTAGCAGACACTAAACCGGAAGTTACACTTCTGGTGGAAGGGAGAGAAGTCAAATTTTTGTGTGATTCAGGAGCATCACGAACTTTGATACATCCTTCAAAGTTACTGGAACATTCTGAGTCACCCGATTACATATTAGTGAAGGCAGCAAGCGGACAGCTGTACAGGGAACCACTTTCCCATGATATAGCAATAACTGACCCCATCTCGGGTATAACCCAGAAGTAAAATAGTACTTTCTGCCAAATGCCCCATGAACTTATTAGGAAGAGATCTTATGCAACTTTTTGGCATAGCAGTAGTCCCTACCATAAATGGTATGGAGGCACAGAGACAAACTGATGCTTTTGTGATCGGAGGTGAGGCCTATTATTGGTACAGCCAGGACCTGGTTACAACCGGTCCAGGGCGGTGACCAAGGAACTGATGAATGTAGCCACCAGCAAGGTGCTTCCCTCGATATTGATCAACAACATTTGTTACATTGTACCCTATATTATTGTAGCACATCAGGGCCTGATAAAGAATATGAACAAAAGTTGTTCAGAAATCCAAATAGACTAATACTACGGACTTTATTCTGGGACACTGAGGGCAATAGTGTAGTGAGTTGTTCATTGCCTCAGGATTCTTGGAATTGTACAAATCCAATAAACTACCATGTTAGCCTAACCAAAACAGGAATGTTAGGTGGGTAGACTTGGGTGACAAAGTGGAAATGGGAGAAACTAACTGACTTAGAGTTGTCGGACTTAGGAGTACAGAAACAGAAACTAAATTGGTTAGCCCAGCTGCACACTTACAACACAGGGAAGACAGCTGATTGGCGTTCTTGATAGAAGAAGAAGAAAAAGCTTTGAGTAAAATACCAGATATTCTTTGGTCAACAGGGAAATCGGATGTAGGACTTATTCGAACAGCAGGGCCAGTAGTTATTACACCAAAATCGACCTTTAGACCAAGAAAAAGACAATATCCTTTGAGCAAGGATGCAGAACAGGGAATCAAACCTATCATAATGGCATTACTTAAGAAAGGGATACTGGTAGAATCTTTGGATTCACCATGTAATACTCCTCTGTTTCCTGTTAAAAAAGCTAACGGAGAATGGCGGATGGTACAAGATTTACAGGCTGTAAATGATTGTTAAATGATTTGAAAAAATATTTCACTGTGGTAGATATTAGCAATGCATTTTTCAATACCTATCCACCCTCACAGCCAGCTTTGGTTTGCATTTTCATTTCAGGCCTAAAGGTATACATTCACCCGACTACCACAGGGATGTAGTGAAAGTCCAACAATATTCGCACAAGAGATGGCTAGCAACCTGGCGGGATTTTCTCCACCAGGGGCAGTCAAGTATTACTTTATGTAGATGACATCTTGCTTGCAGCCCCTACCCAGCAGCAATGTAGGGAAGACACAATAGCATTGTTGAAATTCCTAGCTGAGCAAGGACATAAAGTGAATAAACATAAATTGCAACTTTGGAAAGAACAGGTTAAATACCTGGGATATGTGATATCCAAAGAAGGTAGAACATTAGATGAAGATAGGAAAACAGCAATCTTACAAGCACCTAGACCAACTACCAAAAGGAAATGATGTCCTTCTTGGGACGACTAATTTTGTCGTTGGATATTATGCTTTAGAACGGCTCCATTGGCTGATTTAATATTTAAAACACCAATGGCAGCACAAGAAACACTACATTGGACACGGAAGCAGAAGCAGCTTTTGCAGACTAAAACAACTGATAGTCTCATCGTTAGTTTTAGGGCTTCATTACCATAAGAGATTTTTCCAGACTGTAGATTGTAGGGGATATATGACGTCAGTACTGGACAACATGGCCCATAGCTTACTATTCATCACAGTTAGATCCGGTGGCACGATCATTACCACCCTGTGTACAAGCAGTTGTCGCAGCAGCTATGGCAGTGCAAGCCTCAGTGGTATTGTTTCATCCTCTCACGTTGAGAGTACCTCATGCAGTTGCGATAATTTTACTGCAAGAAAAATAGCATTTTATCCCCTGCCAGACATCTTTCTTGTATGACCATACTATTGAGTCAACCCCATATGACAATTGAGCGATGCGACATTAAATCCATCGACATTACTTCCGATTCCTGTAGATGGCACACCACACAGTTGCCTACAGGAAATGGAACAAATAACCACACCTAGACAAGATCTTACTGATGTGCCCTTAGCCGATGCAGAGGTGACATTTTATGTGGATGGGTCCTGTAGGAGGTCCTACAGGAAAGAACCTAGTGGGTTATGCAGTAGTGACTGATAACGAAATCATAGAAGCACAACCCTGCAACATAACCTGTCAGCTCAAGCAGCAGAATTGATAGCTTTGACGTGCTTGCACTCTAGCGAAAGACAAATGTGTTAACATATATACTGACAGTCAGTATGCTTTCTCTACAGTGCATGTCTTTGCACAACAGTGGAAAAACAGGGGAATGATAACATCTACTGGCAAACCGATTAATCATGCACAATTGATTTTGAACCTGTTAGATTCTATTCAGTTACCCACTAGAATAGCTATCTGTAAATGTGCAGCCCATACCAAGCAACAAGATAGAATTTCAAACTGATGCAGCTGCAAAGCAAGCTGCCTCAGACCTAGAAACTGTGTTTTTACATGAAGGACTACAACCTTCTGAGACTCTAGATTTAGAAATGTTAAAAACAATGCAGACATTAGCTACAAAAGCAGAAAAGCAGAAGTGGATAAAACGAGGAGCAATCCTTGAAGAGGGACTGTACATCTCCAAAGAGAAAAAAACAATATTGCCATCTAATTTATTTAGATATGCAGCTTTGTTGAGTCATGGGCAGAGCCATGTCTCAACAGGGAGGATGGTACAGTTAGTTAACAAGACATTCCAAACATATTATGCACAAAAGTTTGTGCAACATGTCATATTTGTAGCAAACATCATGCACAGGGAGCATTTAAACCGGAGCTTTCCAACACCACCCTATCCGTTCCATACTATTTGTATGGATTTCATAGAACTGAATAAATGTGAAGGAAAAAATACTGTTTAGTGATCATAGATATGTTTTCAAAATGGGTAGAAGCTTTTCCAACCAGGAATCCGGATGCAGCAACAGTAGCAAAAGCCTTAGTGAAAGAAATCATTCCTAGATTTGGCATACCGGAAAGAATCTATAGTGACAATGGAACACATTTAAGTAAACCAGACAATACATCAGCTTGGGAGATTTTTGGGATTTCTTTGAAAAACCATTGTGCTTATCACCCTCAGTCAGCAGGACTGGTGGAGTACAATGGAATTTTGAAAAACAAGTTGAGAAAATTGATGAGTGAGACTCAAAAGACTTGGATTTGCTGTCTGCCTTTAGCACTGCTGAGCATGAGAACTGTTCCAAATGTAAGGGGCCTTTGAGATAGTGTTTGGAAGAGCATATTGTGTGCCACAATGGAAGGCCCTCATGCCTGCAGAGCTGGAGGCCGATGGCTCATTAGCTAGTTATATGAAGAAATTGTTAACAAATAAGACTGTTTTGCAGTTGAACTCTTTTTCAGACAAACAAGAAGCAAAACCGGAGGCCGTGCTGACCCCGGGGTCCTGGATCTGGCTGAAAGTCATCAAAAGAAAGAACTGGGCGAGTCCAAAGTGGGAAGGTCCATACCAGGTACTATTGGCAACACCTACTGCAGTAAAAATTGCTGAGAGGTCATCTTGGGTTCATTTGACGCACTGTAAACCACTCAAAGAATTTAAATTGGACAAACATTCTTTGACTAACATTCCACAGATACAGGATGGCCAGAGGCAGAGTGAATAAAAATATGAAGCAACCCCAAAGACATTGGTTCACTGGCCTGCTGATCATACATTTATTAACCATGTTTGTAGTGACCTTTTTGTTGTTATGGTTTTTCTTGCATATAACTACAGAAGTGAAATTGATAAAACGTGATGATGGACTGGCTATAGACTGGCACCCGAACTTCAACACATACCTGGCTATGAAACAAGTCTATGTAGAGACTATGAATGTTTCAAATTGCTGGGTTTGTACTGCAATACCCACAGCATATGGAGGACTTTTAATGTCTGCTGTCCCCCGGGGATAAATGAAACTTGGGAAAACCTATTATTTGACACGGGTACTGTGAGATCACAAGACAAAGTGGCATTATACTTACCGTTACTCAGAAAGGAATTGTTTGTTTTGTTAAAATGACACACTCCAGGTTGGTTGGAGTAACTGTAACATAACTGTGTCTTACAAATGTTATATAAAACCTGTAGACCAAGGTACTAGTTGTAGCACGAACTATGGTTCGTATTTAAGCTTGATGAAAACAACATTGAGATGTGCAAAAACTCCTGAAATATATAGACAATTATCTGTTATAGATAAAAAATGTTTCATTCAGGGTTAACCGCATCAGTACTAAAGTAGAAAACTGTTATTTTGTTTGTGGGAAAAGGCCTATAAATGGTTACCTGAGAATTGGTCCGGCAGTTGTTTTGGGTTATCTGGTTCCAGCCATAAGACATACTGCAGAATTGCCCTGGGTAAAATACAATGTGAGAAATATAGCTCAGCAAGCCGAGAATACAGTCAGAAAACCTGCTAATCCAGTGGGTAAGATTGAAGCAAGCTGGAAGGATCACTCGGCTGTGAAGGACAAAGAAAAATTGACTCATATGGACTTGAGTGACAGTGTTATATCCTGGGCTGGGATATTCCCAGCCTACGGAGCAGTCAAATCGATTTGGGAACTGAGGAAATTGTCAAAACTCCTCGAAGTAATGAGCAATGCGACTTTTTCCGCTCTTGAACTTGTAACTGATGAAATGAATGCAATGAGAACAGTCGTATTACAGAACCGAATGGTCGACTTCACCCTATATCAAAGAAGAGTGCTGTGCGTACATTCCAGACAACCAACATGAAATCAATGACCACCTGGAGGTAATACAGCAGGTGTCAGCAATGGCAGAACCAGGCCCAAACCCACTGATGAACTTTTTCCAGAATCTATTTGGGGGGTGGGGGTCGGTCCTTATGAATATTCTGATAGCAATTTGTGTAGTACTGCTCATAATTGAAGCATGTGTCTGCTGGCATACCCTGTGTGAAAATATTAGTTAAAGACTTAGTTGACGTATCAGTAACTGAAACTATGTACCAAGACATGGAATTGAATTTGTTGATACCAAGCGAAAGCCTATCTGAAATATAAAGCAAATGACTTACTTAGCTAAAAGTCCTTGAAAGGAAAAGGCTAAGAAATGAAATGATACTGTTTATGTTTCAAATAGAATGAAATGCATTAACAGGAGGGAGAATGTTAGAAAAATATATATATTTACATATATGCTGCCTAGAAAAATATATTTACATATATACTGCTTAAGAAAAAGTGTATTCAAACATTCAAACATATATAAGTTGTGTGGTCAGATATATAGAGAAATGTGTGCTTTAGACAGGGATAAATGTGCTCAAATCTATATGGAGAGCAAAGATTAAAAATAGTATGATAGGTAATGCATTTAATTCTGTTTTACTAGAATAATAGTAGAAATAAACTCGCATAAGCTGCAGTGTAATTAGAAATTTGGCCTTGGCCTGGCTCATGTCTGTCAGTAAAGATTATTTTGCAAAGTTAGAAAATAATAAATCTGTCTGCATGTGTATCTTTTCCTGCTTCCACCAGAAGAATAGCCTTGTGCGCACTATCAGAGATAATGTCCAGCTGGTAAACAAGAAAGAGACAAAAGAAGCATTAAAGAAGACATGCACCCATTGTATTCGAACTAATCTAAGAGCCTTGAATTGGCTACATCCTCGGAAGGACATTGTGACTGACCAGGTGCTTGCAAGGCTGTAATATTCTCATGGGAAAAGATTTTTGAAAACACCATCTCAGCACTTTTTCATAAGTTACTATGATGTAAAGACCCTGTCACTGACCACGTCAGTGAGGTGGGCAAAAGCTGATAGTAAAGTGTATAAAATACCATATGTTGCACCAATAAAATCAGACAAAATTCTGTACAAGTTTGTGTATGGTTTTTTGCCTCCTAATGTACATTAGAGTATTAGAGTTTTAGATACTTGAGTTTTCCTGCATTACTGTTTGTTATTGACTGACATTGTTTTTGAATGCCAGATGATTTTTACAGTCTGACTTTAACAAATTTATTTAACAGTTGCTCTTTTGCCTTGCCCTTAACCCATTAAGCTGTCTGCTTAATAGATTAGGTCATGACTATAATTTGGATTCCAGAAAGCAACAGACTGTAAAGACTTCTCATTTTCTCTTTGTTGATGATTTAAAACAGTACAGCTCATCAGATGCGGAACTGAAAACACAACTGCAAGTAGTCAAAACTTTTTCAGATAATATAAGGATATCATTTGAGCTTGATAAATGTGCAAAAGCAACCCTTAAAGCAGGAAAGCTGCAGCACCGAGAAAACATCAGTTTGGGACAAGAATGTGATATAAAAGAACTTGAGCAAGAGGGAGTGTATAATTATTTGAGGATTGATGAAGGATCAACAATAAAACATGAACAATTTTGAATTAAACTTAGTAAGAAATATTTTAGAAAACTTAAATTAATCCTAAAAACAGTGTTGATATCCAGGGTCAAGGTTCCAGCTATAAACCAACTTGTTCTTCCCGTCCTCTCTTACAGTTTTGGAAGGATTGACTTGCCCCAAAAGCTGTTGGATAGATTCGATAGGAAACAAGAGGAATGCTTTGTGCTCATCAGATGATTTATAAAAAGCAATACATACCAAGATTATATATTCCCCATTCTGAAGGCGGTATGGGTTTCCTTGAAATTGATCACATGTATAAATCTGCAGAACTGAGATTGCATGCATATCTGCGGACCTCACAAGACCCAAACATCATGAAAGTTTTGATACACAAGGAGAATAAATCTAAGATTGACTTCTCTGATTAGTCTAGTAGAAGCATATCGGTGTCAAGCAGGAATGGAAATTAAACCAGAAGTAGATAAAAATCAAGCAGCAACTGAATGTGCCAAAAAACAAAAGAAAGAATATAAGGTGAAGGAAGGACCAGATGAGAAGGAAAGAAATGTTGAAAATGCATAAATATAGTTGTAAGTATAAAAAACTCCTGGAACAACCTCATGTTGATCAGGATCGAATGCAGAAATGGTTAAGGAGAGGTTAATTCAAACCAAGAGATGAAAGGTTAATATTGGTGGCCCAAGATAGTGGACTGCATACACATTGGTTTTCAAAGATCATTTAACATATGGGAGAAACAGAGAAATGTAGGTTTTGTAAAACAGAATTGGAAGCAGTTGCATACCTTGTTGCTGGTTGTGACATACTAATGTCAGAAGGGCTGTATATTGAAAGGCATAATAATGTGGCAAGACTGTTGCACTGTGGATATAAAGTTGAAGTAGCTGAAAAACACCAGAAACATGAGCCACAAAGCATCACAGAAAATGATGAAGTCTAGATCACATGGGATCACCCATTACCAACAGTTCAAAAGATAGATGCGAGGAAAACCAGAGGTAGTGGTCCATGAAAAGAAGACAAAAGGAGCATTGATCATTGAAATCTCTACACCCAGTGAATACAGTGTGTTGCGCACAGAGTCATATAATAACAGGAAATTGAAAGCAGAAACGGAAGCAGTGTGGAATATAGATACCCAGACAGTTCCAATAGTAGTAGGTGCAAAGGGTCTTATAAAAAAGAATTTACAGTCGCATTTAGATATGCAACCAATACAATGCTAGAAGTCTAAACCTCAAAATGCACTCACTCGAGGCACTCCTTAAAATGGAGAACATTGACATCTGTGCAGTGACAGAGACCTGGTTCAAAGCTCCAGAGAGCACCCCTGCATTACCAGGCTATAATTCATACCACACCTTTCGGTCACCAAACCCGGACCGAAACACTAAAGGTGGAGGCGTGTCCATATTCATTAAGGATATCCACACCTCCAAGCTAGTTGCTCAGCATAATGCATCCAAGATTATCCAAGTTCAACTAACTCTGGGCAAAACCGCAATCCAATTTGTAGCTTGCTACAGACCCCCCCCATGCCCCAGGATTCCCACTCCTCTTTTCTTGATACACTGGAAAATATTAAGGTACAACCCAACACTCTAATAATGGGTGATTTCAACTACCCTACCATTAACTGGGAAAACTAATCATGTACCAACTCTTTTGCTCAACGTTTTCTGGAAATCGTCAATTCCAACACCTTGGATCAACTTAACCACACCCACACCAGGGGCACCAATATCCTAGACCTGGTCATCACCAATATGGGTGACCGGTGTTCCACACCAGAGGTCAGCTCCTCGTTGGTCAGATCCGAACACAAGCTAATCAGCCTAGACATCCACATACCCCGCTCCCACACCCCATTAGGAAAACAACTGTAAAATATTTCTCCAAAGTCAACTTCACGCTTCTTAAGACAGAAGTGGCAAACTTCACGACACCCATGCAGATGGACAATAGAGGTACGACTGCTGAATCGTACACAAATGCACTTTATAAGCACTTACACGAGTGCATGGATCATGCTATCCCTAACAGAACCAAGATGCTATCCTCCAAAAAAAGGAAGCCAATCTGGTGGTCTTCTGCCATAAACAAACTCTACAACAGAAGAAAGAAACTGTTGCAAAAAAGAGTAAAATCCCATGATTGGAGAAACTCCCTGGTCAGCCTCAGTAAGAAGCTGAGATCCCTCAAAAAATCCTCCAAAGCTAGTTAGGAAAACAAAATTGCCACTGATTCTAAAGACAACCACAAAGCATTCTATAGCTATGTCAAAAATCTCAATGGCAACACTCAGATCTGCTCTGAGTTACAGCACAACGACACTAAATATACAGAACCAACTGATATTGCCAACATCCTGGCAGATAGATTCAGTACTAACTTTACCGCCCTCTCACCCCCTAAAGGACCCATCTTTATACCGGAAGAATGGAAAGTTCCTGTAATCACGGCTGCACAGGTAAAAACCTCACTCTCCAAAGCCAAGAACACAGCATCCATGGGACCTGACAACATCCCAGGCTGCCTTCTACATGAACTACAGAATGAACTGGCACCCCACCTAAGTACCATGTTCAATCATAGCCTCACCTCAGGCTTTGTGCCCATTGAATGGCACACCATGACAGCTATCCCACTCCACAAAGGGGGGGGGGCCACAACAGACCCCGGGAACTACCACCCCATTAGCCTGACGAGCCTTGTCTGCAAGGCCATGGAACGAAGGGCGCCCGCAGGCAGGTGCAAGGGGGTGCACTTGCACCCCCCTGGAACCGGCTGGCCAAGAAATTAATTTAAACAAAAAAAGTTTTTTTTTTTAAAGGGCGTTCCTCTTTAAGAATGCCCTTTGCATCCCGTCCAGTCGCACAGACGCAACAGGTGTTTGCGACCTGTTTTTGTCTTCTGTGTCTGTTCGTGACTGATGGTTTACGTCATTTTCTTTCACGCCTACTGGAGATTTGAATTCAAGAGGACGTTCGGACTGCGCAGATGAATGTAGAAGTGAAAGGTAAGTGTGTCACTCATGCCACATGATATTACAGACAGAAGCATTAGAAATTAATAGAATGCTATACAAAAGTTGAACAGAATTTTGATTATGCATCTGAAGATGTCATATATGATTTATGAGTGAAATCAAGTATATAGTGGGAAAACAAAAAGAAAAGTATAAAAAGAATAATGGAACCGTTTTAAGATTCTATGCTATCCATTGAGGTTGCATAAATAACTTGGTGGTAAAACAGATATACGACTGTAAACATAATGTGAATAATTTAAAGTTCTTTGTACTTTTACAACATCCAGAATAATGGATGTAACATTAAAACTTGGGTATTGAAGTAAGAAAGTTATTTTATTTTAAAATATGGGACTTATAAACCTTATGGTTTAAATGTAAAAGTAAATTGGAGTTGTTTTATATAATTTGAGTACTATTACTTTAAGAATATGAAAAAAATTGATTTAATTAATTATGTTAACTATTTATATGGGTTGTAGTGATTGTGAGCTTTATTCCCAAGAAGGCTAGTGAACCAAGGCACCAGGGATTTTTATTGTAAAGAACAAAAAAAGTGTTGTCTTCAATAAAAGCAGGACAAGTGTGTTTTGTTCTTTCTGTTTTTGTCCTGGGCTCCTGTGCTAAATATAACTTATTTCTTTCTCACTCTAAGGTCTCTAAAACTGAGAGGAGTATTCTATTAATGACCTAGGTACCTGTATAATACAAATGTAAATGTGCGCTGTGCCTGAGGCCTGTGCACTTCTAGATTCAGCCCAGCATCTGGTTAGTCTTGGCAGCTGCTGCCCTCTCGCTCTTAATCTGCCAGTGTCTGCAGGATTCTCATTTTATTCCTAAGGCATCTGCAGTTGTTAACCTTTACCTTCCACTCTTTTGGCTTCCTGCTTGAGTTTCTTTCCTCCTCCTGCTTACTCTTCCCTCTCTCTTTGCTTCCTCTTCTTCTTTTTCACCTCCCCCTTTGCCTACCTTTGTTATTCAGTATTTCATTGTTTAATGTCTGTAGTGTATATTGTTGTCAGTTGCCACTTGCTGAGCATGTAAATTCTATTGCTTTTGTCAAAGCATATTTTACACTCATTAGATCATGTGAGCAGATGGTCAATGTATTTGCACAGTACTTTGATATTAATTCAGTCAGTCTTGGACCATTCTATCAAAGCTACACCAAACGGGCTTCAGTTTATAACGTACACCCCAGGTTTGGCAACATCTGATGTAATTATATTAGTTGTGGAGTAGGAGATGGGGCTTTGTCTTCCATTTAAACATTTTTTGCTAGAAGCCCATGGACCTTGATGAACTAGTTCTTTATTAAATGAACCACATCCATGTGCTCTTACGTGTTAAACCGAAATAACTAAATAAATATGTTTAAGTCTGTCTAAATTTCTGCAGCTTCCCACAGCACAATAACCAATGTAGTACTAGAATCCAGGTTGAACAGAGCTTTGGTTCTTTCTGTCCTATTCACCCACCCCTTGAACTTCCACCATTTAATCATAGTTTAACTGAATAATTTGAACAACCAAAGTTTGCTGGCTGAAGCCCCTTCTAGTGCTTAGGTTACAAGGCTGATTGATTGATTTAATAATTATTTGTATTTTCTCCTGATTTATTACGCCAGTAAAGATAGAAGGACCCCATTGATTTAGTTGTCAGTATACTTCGTGACATATTGTCTCCAGCCCTCTGACACCACCTGACTAGGCCTTAGAGATAGGAGAGCATCCTGTAGACAGTGCCTGCATTACTTACAGAGCTGCACACTTCTAACCTGTCTCCTGCTGTTTTACAGCCCCAGTTCTGCAGCTCTTAAACCTTTCAGATCAATCTTACTGTTGTCATTTCACCAGCAGAACCCCAAATAAACTTGTTTAAGGGTAAGGGTATGACTTTCAGTCTGATGAATGGGTTACAGTAGTGTCTCTGTTTCTTCTCTTCACCCCAACATAATGACTATCAAGTCCTTTACTATACTTGTATTATGAGGTAAACCTACTCACATGTAGATAAGCACACCAAAAGTACTTCAGTCTCTGGATAGGTGTCATTTGTTTGTTAATAATTCTCAGCATGCCTTTCTCATCCCTTATTCTGTTTTGGTATGATTGGCATTCAGCTGTTTGTTATTAAAACTCTCTTTTCAGCAGACAGCCCACATGCATTGCATTCCACAACGGGTGTTTATAAAGGATAAGTCTGACGAGTATGTCTATAAATGTACATGTTTAATGTTGTTCAACAACTATTCATTTATTTTGGGAACTTTCTCCCTCTTTCTTATTTCTGCGACCATGGAGTGGGTATATACAAGTTTGGGGATATCAGACACTTACTTACACTTTCAGTTTTTGTCCTTTTTTGTTTTAGGCATTTGTTTTTGATGTTATAGTTTCTCAGGTTTTAGCAGTTCAAGGTATAATAGTGAAACCACTTTAATGCCCCACTGAAGATAGAGTCGAGCTACTTTTTAAAAAATCGCACCACAAGGTGAAGACTCTGATGGGTGTCAGCATTTTCTGACTGCAACTGCAAGATCATTTCAAATCTCTAACCAAATACATCTGATAATATTAAAACTTGTTTCCAGGCCTTTAGACTAGTATCTTTGCACTTAACCCTTAACAGTTAATTATTCCACTTCATGAATGCTATACACAGCAACACAATACTCTGGATCCTGTCTGGCCTTTTAAAGGAGCACACAGGGTGAGGCAAGAAGAATTGTGGATTGAAACGGAACATTTGCCTGTTCAAAGTATTCCAATATCTTTTGTTTTCTTGATTATTGATTGAAAAGGGACATTTGTCGGTTCAAGGTATCATGGAGTGCTTTTTTGTCTTGATTGTTTTCATTTCTGAAAGACTACTGGGGCAAAATCATTGCTTTTGTGAAGGACATAGTATATTACACTGACAGCAGACACACTGAAGTCTGTACATTTTAGTATCGAAAACTAAATGGGCAGCCCATTGATATTGTTTATGTGCTGACAAAGACTCCAAAAAGTCCTAAACAGGATGATCTATCATAGGTTCATAGGTAGGTACTAGGCTATTGGCCCTAGGGCCTATATAAGCCTAGCCAAAAAGGTACCCTGGCTTTCGCCACCCAAGAAAATTATTTTCCTGTGCCCCTGTTGAGCAGAGCCACAGAAGTGATCCCCGGGGTGAATTTCCTATCTCCCATCCAATCATCAAGATTTTTCTTGAAGAGTGCTAATGAGGAGCTTTGTTTGATATACATAGGTAGTTTGTTCCAGAGTATGGGAAGTCTCTGGGACAGGAATCTATCCCTCCAGCATGTTTATTGTTGTGACAAGGTTTAGGTCCCTAGAGTGTTTAGCTCGGAGGGATTGGGATTTCTTTAAGTGGAGCATGTCCAACAGCTCTGGGTTTGTATGTAAGCAGAGATGACCTCTGAGTAGGTGATATGCGACAGAGTAAGGCTGGAGTATTTTGAGATGGTCTGCATAGGGCATCTGTTTGAGGCTGGTAATCCTCTTTGTGAGGTATTTCTGCGACCTTTCCAGATGTTGTAGATGTTTTGTGAGGTACATACCAAAAGGGGCACTGTATTCTATAATGGGTCTAATGAGTGACGTGTAGAGGGGAACAATGACCTCTTTTTTCCCTGAATGAGAAACCTTTTGTGATGAGGTGTGCCACGTAGAAGGATTTCCTGTCTACTGTAGTGATGTGATTATCAAAGGAGATACTACTGTCACTGTGTGTGTCCCAAGGTCTGTATCACACTTGTGGTGTTAAAGTAGACCTACTCTATATAATATCGGTGTTCCACAAGGATCTATACCTCTTCTTTTTCCCTATTTATTAACAGTTTACACACCATCATTCCTAAAGCCACTTGCATTCAATGCATGAGCGACTCCCCTGATATGTTCGGACGCTCTTGCTGGCTTAATTCAACTCACTCAAAAAAAACAAATTTCTTGCTTAGTCTTAAAATGGTGGTTCAGACTTCATGACACTAATCCATCCAAAACTAAATTATTTCATTTTTCCCACACCATAATCCCGACAAGCAACAAACAAAACAAATCCTGGTCCAAAAGCACACACACAACACAAGCACACCAAAATCCTTACAAACCAACACTAAACCTCCACACACACACAACCTAACCCTAACTTTAACTACACCTCTATGTCACAGTCTGACACTTACCTCAACAAAACTAACTGTCTCTAACCCTAACTCACTTAACCCGCCCTAACCCACAAACTATCACAGTTGCACACTTACCTGGCCAGCGCTAACCCTAACTCACTTAACCGCCCCTAACCACAAACTATCACAGTCGCACTTACCTTACTCACTTAACGTCCGTCACTACGCATACATCCACAGCCTTTTCCCATGTCGATGTTCTCAGCGTCGGGGTTTTGATCCGTCGGTCTTCTCCGTTTTCGATCTTCTGGCGTCGGTGTTCTCGCTGTCGGTGTTCTGACTTGTCGACGTAGTAAGATAGATCCGGTGTGCCACGTAGAAGGATTTCCTGTCTACTGTAGTGATGTGATTATCAAAGGAGATACTACTGTCCACCTGTGTCCCAAGGTCTGTTATTACACTTTTGGTGTTAAGTAGACTACCGCCTATGTGGTAATTCATGGGTACAGATTTTTTACCAAAAGGGATGACAATGCACTTTTTGGCATTGAGCTTGAGGCCATGGCTTTGACACCAGGCATCTGTCTCAGTGAGGCCCTTTTGTAGGATGTCCACATCGTTAGGAGTTTCGATTATGGCTCCTAGTTTGCAGACATCTGTGAACTTTGTTAGCCAAAGACCTTCTGTGTTAGCCTGTACTTCAGAGAAGTAGATACCAAACAGGAGAGGACCCAGGACTGAACCCTGAGGTACTCCACTTGTCACTGGTCTGAAGTCGGATTTGAAGTCTGCTACTTTCACAGTGTGGGTTCTGTCAGTGAGCCAGTTGGCAGCCCATCTTGTGACACAGGGATTTATACCTAGTTTAGTGAGTTTATCTATAATTCCTGAGTGGGGGATGGTGTTGAAAGCCTTGGTGAGATCTAAATAGGCTGTGTGGACCACCTTACCCTCATCTACAGCTTTGGTAACTGCTTCAAAGAAGTCTATCAGGTTTAGGAGACATGACCTACCTTTTACAAACCCAAACTCAGTGGTGTCCAGAGTCTGGAGATTACCAATGTCATTGCTTATAAGTTCCATGATGATACATTCCATAGCCTTCAGGCTAATGGGGCGGTAGTTCCTGGGGTCCATGGTGGCTCCCCCTTTGTGGAGTGAGATGACCGTCACTGTGTGCCATTCAGTGGGCACAAAGCCTGAGGTAAGGCTATGATTGAACATGGTACTTAGGTGGGGTGCCAGTTCGTTCTGTAGTTCATGTAGAACGCAGCCTGGGATGTTGTCAGGTCCCATGGATGCTGTGTTCTTGGCTTTGGAGAGTGTGGTTTTTACCTGTCCAGCCATGATTACACGAACTTTGCATTCTTTCGGTATAGAGATGGGCCCTTTAGAGGGTGAGAGGGGGGTAAAGTTAGCACTGAACCTATCTTCCAGGATATTGTCAATATCAGTTGGTTCTGTACATTTAGTGCCATTGTGCTGTAACTCAGAGCAGATCTGAGTGTTGCCATTGAGATTCTTGACATAGCTATAGAATGCTTTGTGGCTGTCTTTAGAATCAGTGGCGATTTTGTTTTCGTAATGAGCTTTGGAGGATTTAATGAGGGATCTCAGCTTTTTCCTGAGGCTGACCAGGGAGTTTACTCTTTTTTGCAACAGTTTCTTTCTTCTGTTGTAGAGTTTGTTTATGGCAGGGCACCACCATATTGGCTTCCTTTTTTGGAGGATAGCATCTTGGTTCTGTTAGGGATTGCACGATCCATGCACTCGTGTAAGTGCTTATAAAGTGCATTTGTGTAGGATTCAGCAGTCGTACCTCTATTGTCTGTCTGCATGGGTGCCGTGAAGTTTGCCACTTCTGTCTTAAGAAGAGAGAAGTTGGCTTTGGAGAAATTTTTTATGATGGTTTACCTAATGGGGGGTGGGGGTGGGATGTGGATGTCTAGGGTGATTAGCTTGTGGTCGGATCTGACCAATGATGAACTGACCTCTGGTGTGGAACACCGGTTTCCCATGTTGGTAATGACCAGGTCTAGGATATTGCTGCCCCTAGTGGGGGTGTGGATAAGTTGATCCAAGGCGTTGGAATTTATGAATTCCAGAAAACGTTGAGCAAAATAAGTTGGTACATGAGTAGTTTTCCCAGTTAATGGTGGGGTAGTTGAAATCGCCCATTATTAGGTTGTTATGTTGTACCCTAATATTTTCCAGTGTATCAAGAAATGAGGAGTGGGAATGCTGGGGCATGGTGGGGGATCTGTAGCAAGCTACAATTTGGATTGCGGTCTTGCCCAAAGTTAGCTGCACTTGGATAATCTCGGATGCATTATGCTGAGCAACTTGCCTGGAGGTTTGGCTATCCTTAATGAATATGGACACACCTCCACCTTTAGTGTTTTGGTCCAGGTTAGGTGGACAAAAGGTGTGGTATGAATTATAGCCTGGTAATGCAGGGGTGCTCTCTGGAGCCTTGTATATGTTTTAACAATTGAAACTAGAACAGAGTTGTGTCCTAGTTGCCTGTTGCACATTTTTCTTGCATGTTGTGAGAGAACAATACTGTCAGTTTTACTTTTTTTTATGGGGCTGCTATCACCCATTAGGGATAGAGTGGCATTTGCATCCATGTTAACTATTGCCTGCCTGGAGGTGGCCTTACCGAAGGTATAACTGCTGTCTGAATTAATTTTGGCCTGTCAGACGTCACCCATTATTTCTGTAGTAGTATGTAATACTTCTGCTCTGCTCCTGTGTCCACCCCTTGTTAGAGAGCTGTACCACAACAACTATTAACAATTAGTTCCAGCTGGAGTGTTATGATGTACACCTGAACTTTTTGCGGTCTGCTGAAATACAAGCCTGCACCAGATTGAGTTGTGCTACTGTTTTCTATCGGTGCATATTTCAAATGTTTACATGTAGTTATTAGTATTTTTATTTAAAGTATGTATGCACCCTAAGTTTAAAAGTTTTCAGACACTGTGGGATTGGGAGTTTCTGTAACTTCAATTGCGCTACGTATAAATAATTTGGTTTGTAATTTGGAACACTTTTTATTGGACTTTGTCCTGATGTGACAAATTTTAGATTTTATTTTCTTAGAATACCACGCTGTACTCAAGTTTAGAGATGGGTTAGTATTTGTAATAGTAAACTTTCAAAATATGAAATGTGGTGACGTTAAATCTGTTTATTTTATTAAACATAGGGTTTTGTTTATTTAGTAGTTGTTGCCTGACCCTGTTGAAGGTAAAGCTCCAGTAGGTGCATTGTAAAACCCATCTTGGCCAAATAAAGGTATTGATTGCTTCACCTCTGTGTTCCAGCTTCTGCCCATATGCAGTTGGTTAAATAGGAAATGGCAAATAGAATATTTTGCAGTACTTATCAGGAGAATTATGTTGTGCTGTTTGCATTGTTGTCACATCTTCAAGGAGTGCTGATTTTTGCTGGTGATCTACCTTAATTGATAAGGAAGTCCCAAACAAATATTTTTTTGGATAGTGGCTAGCATTACAAATCACAGCACGTCAGACCAAAGAGGGGGAGTTGTTGTTGTTATTAACTGTTTTTAATTACTTCTTACTTTGAGGCAGAAATCTGTTTTCTTAGTAGATTAATAGATATTTTAATGAAGTGTTGTATCGGTCGCATTCAGGATGGATTAACATTGTCTTCTGCAAGCAGTTTTGATTTAAGCATATTGCAAAGTAACTCCCAAAGAGACAGTGTTCTTGTCACTACAGGATGTTTACTAAGGTGAGAGTATGCAAAGAACTACATATATAACGTTATCATGGAGAACATAACATTTACTACAGGTTTAAAAAGACATGGCTTACTAATTTACAGATATGCAGAGAGACATGCACAGTATGTTTAACTGTTATGTTCTGGTGTGTATGCATTTTTATTATATGCTGGAGTCTTTATTGCTGCTTATCGAGAAAAGCTGTTTTCCAGACTCTAAAGGTTAGAAAGAGGTGTTTTATACACTTCAAGGATTGTGACAAGTTATGAGCAGTTTACAAATCATAAAGCATTATCTTCTTCCCCTGTCATACTGTATTTTTATTTAATTGTTTTATAATAGGTTCATAGGTTCATAGGTTCGTACTAGGCTATCTGCCCTAGGGCATTTATAAGCCTAGCCAGAGTGTGTGTGGCTTTCACCACCCCTGAGAATACTATGCCCTTTTAGGGTTTAGTTTACTGTGCCTCTGTCTAGTAGTGACACAGAGATGACCCCCGGGGTAAACCTACGATCTCCCATCCACTCGTCAAGATTTCTCTTGAATAGAGTTAGTGAGGGGCTCTGCCTAACATGGATTGGGATTCTGTTCCAGAGTGTAGGGAGCCTCTGGGTTATGAATCTGTCCCTCCAGCACATCCTATTTATTTCTGTGTTGAGGTTTAAGTCTCTTGCTCTCGTGGCTCTGATGGATTTGGATTTTCTGAGGTGGAGCATGTCCATTAATTCCGGATTGGACATGGCCTTGTACGTCAGGCACAGATCACCTCTGAGTAGGCGGTATGCGACTGAATAGAGCTGGAGTTTTTTTCAGTCGGGCAGCATATGACATATGTTTAAGACCCTTTATCCTCTTGGTGAGGAACTTTTGGGGTCTTTCTAACTGCTGCAGGTGTCGGGTAAGATACATCCCAAATGGGGCATTGTACTCAATCATTGGCCTGATAAGAGAAGAGTACAGGGGCACAATGACCTCTCTTGATCTAGATGTGAAACCCTTCATGATAAGGTGGGCAATATAGAAGGTCTTCCTAACCACATTGGCAATGTGAGTGTCAAATGAGAGGTTACTGTCAACCTGGGTCCCTACGTCCCTGATTACCTCTTCCGTACTTAATGGATTACCACCTATGTGGTAATTTGTGGGTACCTTGTTTTTCCCAAAGGGTATGACTATACATTTTTTGGCGTTCAGCTTAAGGCCATGGCTCTGGCACCAATTATCCGTTTCTATGAGGCCTTTCTGAAGGATGTTTGTGTCCGCTGGAGTATCAATTATGGCGCCCAGTTTGCAGTCATCTGCAAACTTTGTCAGCCACAATCCTCCTATGTTTGCCTGTACCTCAGAAAAATAAATGCCGAACAAGAGGGGTCCCAGGACTGAGCCCTGTGGGACACCGCTTGTGACTGGCTCAGAGTCTGACATAGCTCCAGCAACTCTGACCCTGTGGGTTCTGTCCTTGAGCCAGTTTGCAACCCATCTTGTGACATATGGGTTTACATTTAAGCTGGTGAGTTTGTCTATGATGCCTGAGTGGGGTATTGTGTCAAAGGCTTTTGCAAAGTCAAGGTAGGCTGTGTGAACTGCCTTACCCTCATCAATGGCCTTAGTGACTGTTTCAAAAAAGTCGACCAAGTTCAAAAGGCAGGATCTGCCCTTGACAAAGCCAAATTGGGTAGGATCCAATGTCTGTAGGTCCCCAATGTCTTTGTTTATGAGTTCCATAATGATCCTCTCCATAGCTTTGCAGACCAGGCTCGTCAAGCTTATGGGGCAGTAATTTCCAGGGTCTGTAGAAGCACCGCCTTTGTGAAGTGGGACCACTGTTGCCGTAAGCCACTCTTTGGCTATCCTGTAGTAAGGCTAAGATTAAACAGCAGCCTTATGTGTGGGTTTAGTTCCTCTTGGAGTTCATGTAGCACACAGCCCGGGACACCGTCTGGTCCCATTGATGCTGTGTTTTTAGCTTTAGAGAGGGCGGCTTTCACCTGGGCATCTGAGATGTTAGGGAGGCTACACTCTGCTGGGATAGTTATTTCTCCTTTTAGGGGGGAGGGGGAGGAGAAATTTTCACTGAACCTGTCTGCCAGAATGTTGGCAATGTCAGTGGGTTCAGTGTATTTTGTGTCATTTTGGACTAACTTTGAGCATATCTGGGAGTTTCCACCCAGGTTTCTAACATAGCTAAAGAAGGCCTTGTGATTGTCTTTTGTGTCTTTTGCGATTTTTCTCTCAAAGTTGGCCTTGGATGATTTTATGAGTGATCATAGTTTTTTGCTAGTACTGATCAGAGATGCCTTCCCTTTTAGGGATTTTGCTCTGTCATGTAGTAGCTTCCTCCTCCAATTGTAAAGTTTGTTTATGGCTGGGGTCCACCAGACCGGGCGCCTGCCTTTGGGGGAATGGGTCTTGGTTTTATTTGGTATTGCATGATCCATGCATTCTTGAAGGTGCCCATAGAAGGCATTTGCAAAGGATTCAGCAGTGTGGGTTGTGGTTTCCACTGGCCCAGGGGCCTTGAAGGATACCACTTCAGTCTTTAGAAGTGTGAAGTTGGCTTTTGAGAAGTTCTTCACTGTGGTCTTTTGTGCAGGGGGTGGGGGCGGGATGTGGATTTCCAGTGAGATTAATTTATGGTCTGATCTTACCAAAGAGGGATATACTTCCGGTGTGGAGCATTTTGTCCCCATGTTTGTGATGATCAGGTCTAGTATATTGTCTCCTCTTGTGGGAATGGTGACTAGTTGTTCCATTGCATTTGAGTTTATGAATTCTAGGAATCTTTGGGCTAGGGTGTTGGGGCTAGAGTAATGTTCCCAGTCTATGTTTGGGTAGTTGAAGTCTCCCAATATGATGGTATTTGGAGAGACATTCATACTCTCCAGTGTCTTCAGGAAGGCTGTGTGGGGTTCCTGAGTTTGAGAGGGTGGTCTGTAGCATGCTACAAACTGTAAGGCAGTTTTGCCTATGGTTAGTTGCACCTGGATGGTCTCCGATGCTTAGCGTTGCCACTAACCTGGAGGTGTGGGTATCTTTGATGAATATGGATACTCCCCTCCTTTTGTGGTTCGGTCCAAGTTTTGGGGCCGGAAAGCATGATATGAGGTAAAACCTGATAGTGCTGGGGTGCTCTCAGGAGCCTTGAACCAGGTTTCAGTCACTGCACAGACATCGATGTTCTCCATACTGAGGAGGGCTTGAGGCGTGCATCTTGAGGTTTAGACTTCTGGCATTGAGCAGCATTACCCTTAGTTTTTTTCCACTTGTGTTTTCTAGGGAGGTAGGTTTGTCATTTGAGCCTTGCGTAAAAAAGGCACTATGGGGGTGGCAAGAGCCTTGGCCAATATCCGGAAGCCTAGGGGTGACAGGTGCAAGCCATCTCTTGCGAAGCAGCATGGCTTGTCAAGCATGTCATCCCAAGCAGACAGACATTGGATCCCCTTAGAATGACACCAGTAATTAAGCCAATTGTTAAAACTGATCATTTTGTCTTTGTACTGTGGCATCATTCTTGGTGAGGGTAAGATGCTGCTCAGGGTCAGGGTCATACCGGCCTGGGCTACATAATCAGGGAGCTCCTCTATGTCTCTTTTCATGTAGTCCAGGGAGGTACGTCTCAGGTCATTCACACCGGCATGTACAATGACTGAGTCATATTTGTACTTGCTGTGGAGTGACCTGAGTGCTTGTGTTATGTGGCAGATTCTAGCTCCCGACAGGCAGCTTACTGTGACCTTTTCCTTGTTCAGTCTGGTGAGCGGGACGTCAGTGTGTCTGACTATGGAGTCACCTTTTACAAGTGTGTCTGGCATGTTGTTTGGCCTTAAGGGCTGTGACTGTTTAGCACACTGACTTTGTGAACTATGTGTTGCATGTGCTATGTCTTGAGGTGGCGGTTGCTTGGGTGTCTGCTTTGGAGGCCTCTGTTGTTTTGGTAGATTTTTTATCAAGCGCCTCAGTATGTTTTTGTGTGTTTATGTGTTTGGTTTGCAGTTGTGATAGTTCTATGTGAGACTGGATTTGTGGTGTGCGTGGTTACCTTCTCCTCCTGACTGGTCTTGCCAGTACTGAATTGAGAGAGCTCAGCCTCCAGTTTGGCTATATAGTTGCATCTCTCGCATATATTTGTATTTGTTGGGAGGAGGAGAGGGTTGTCTGTGTACATGAGGCAATTGTAACATTGCCTCAAGATTCCCAGATTCACCAGCTGAACAGGAGAGGACATCAGCAACTGACCCTTCGACATGCTAGAAATAGTGAAAAAGATTGCTGTGTAACTGAGTCAGAAAGGACCTATAGGGAAAAGGGTACTCAAGGAAATTTAGGTGAATGAAGTACTTCTGTAATAACTCTCAAAACATTAAGTAATGTGCATTCAGTTACAGAATAGTATAGTAAATTCACAGAGAGCCATTGTTTGGTTTCTGTTACATGATGTACTTTTCTTTTTTTTGAATCCACATAAAGGTCAGATTTTTTTTTACTTTACATTTGTTTATCGGGGAGGTCCGACTGGACAAAGCTGTCCATTTTCAGCAGAGGCCCAGGGAGAAAAGCTCCAGAACAATTGCTAACATACTATACATAAGATATTTATGTGAGCATTGTGGTTTACACAGTTATAAAATATAGCAAATATATGATTGCATAAGATATTTACATAAGCATAATGGTTTAGACATACAATTAAAAGTATAGTAGGTAGTAACATATGATTGTTCATACAGTATGTTTAGTAGAGATAATGTTGAAGATGTACTAAAAATAAGACAAGAAAGGAAAAACTAAAAAACACTAGCCAGATTGTCAAAGCAGGAGAATATAAACAAGTTCATGTGAGGTTCATTGACATTTTAAGGGAAACTGTGAAGACTGTGCATAAAACACATATTCCTATCCATAATTCATACCTCAGTCTCAATCTCTTAGAGCAAAAAATCTGGACAAAGATTAAAATGATGGGGGAACAAGTAGGGACAGATTTTAAATATCGCTCTTACAAACTTAGAAAGTTGATAGAATAATAAGTTTTGCATTAGCATGAAATTTCTGAAGGATGTGGACTCTTCAACTCAAATGTTTATCATTATTTAATGACTTCAGTTCTCAGCTATTTGCCAGAAAAGTACAGATTTTAGGAAGAACACAAAAAATTTGAGGCAAAAATCTGGACATTCTGAGAAAATCTGTTCATTTGAGAGGTACAATGCTGCTTACTGCAGTATTAAGTTTTCTTTGCATAAACATGTACACAAGCAAAAATCAACTAGCTTTATGTATTTATTTTTTGTTGTTGTCCAGGTTAGCATGATGCACATGTTAATCATTGGTGTAGCTGAAACACATCAGAAAATGTTTTTTTTATCCCATACCTGACACTTTTTTTTGTTTGTTTTTGTTCAGTAACATCATTGATAGAAGATCTGCAAGATATTGACTACAAAGGTAGTAGTAGCCCATTGGATTCTTTAGGTTGTCTTATAACTTCAAAGTTAATGCATCAGACAAGAAGCGATCATTCAGATATAGTAGCAATATGATATAGTTCATTACTGATGGCAATTTGTTTTCAGAATTCTTCACGTTGTAGGTTTTGAATCATTTTAAGATGCAGATAAAATAAGTTGAACTGAGCAGTGTTAATGGTGGAAAAGCAAGATGTCAGTGAAGAAACTAATGAGTCAAGATAGGGAATATAAATACTTGTTCTGTAATAACTCTCAAAATGCATGCCTACTGTGTTTGCTCGGTGTGTCGACTGCAAATCTTTGGCAACACTAACTTAATACTAAATTTATCTGCTAGTGGTCTTGCCTTACTGAGAATGTCATTCCTAAAGTGTTCTTCAGCATGGTTACAGTGCTCCTTGAATATTTCAATGAGTCTGTTGATGTGTTGTTGAGCCTCTACTATATCAAGTTGAACAGACTGAAACATCTGGGCAACAGGCTCAAGAACTGATGAGTAATTTGCAATAATGAAGAGAAAAATAAGAAACGTGCACGAAGAGCAAGCGCTGAGTAACATATGTGCATTTTGTCTGGTTTCACCAGCAGTGCTCTTCTGAAGATCAGCCAGTCAAATATTTTCTCAAAGTTCTGACTAAACACATGAATGGATTTATATTTCTCAGTCCATCATGTCTCACACAGAAGAGGTATATTTGGTGCCAATGCTCATCGTTTTGGACTGTCATGGACAAAAGTAATAATCTTCTTGATAACACCAACAGCACTACGTATTTCAGGAACATCATTCAGATCATTGACTACAAGGTTTAGTCTGTGAGATGCGCAGTGGATAAAGGCTGTTTTTGGATACTTTTCACGAATCTTTGCCTGACCACCATTTTGGATGCTTGCCATTATGGAACAGCCATCATAGCCTATCTGAGTAATTTTTCCAGGTCTAGATCACACTTTATGCATTCACTGACAATAACATTTGATACAGACTGTACATCTCTCACAACAATGGGAACAAAAACCGCAAACTCATCTCGAATACCATCATCATCAACAAAGCAAATGCCCAATGACAACTGCTCAATGTCTGAGATATCTGCAGTTTCACCTGCCAATACACTAAATCTGACTGCCCTGTTTGCTGCACAAACAATCTCCTTTTGAAGTATGTGTTCGTATTCTGCCAACAGCTCATTTTGCACCCTATGGGATGTGTACCAAGCATTTCTTGCAGCTGTTTCACTGTTTCAGTATTGTACCACCAGCTTCAATACGAAAATCTAACAAGTAACACAAATTTCCACCAGAGCCTTCTTTTCCACAGAGAGGAATGTCATGGGTTGCACAGTAAATAATGGTAGATACAATTGGTTCCAATTTATTTTGGTTCTTTGCAATTTGTTTTGCTACTGCTGCATCTAGCTGCAGAATAACAGTTGTTTATGGCTTCTGTCGTGTTCGTGTATAAGAAAAATTGGAAGCATCTTCAGTAGAACCTTTGTGCCATGATGATTGCATGTGATTTCTTGCAAGACTCATTGAAGGCATTATATTTTGTGCACACACTAGTGATGAAGCTGCCTTGCAACCCACGGTGAAGTGACTGAGGAAATAATACACAAGTTAAGCAGAGTGGGCCTTTCAAGAGAGGAGAAAATGCAAGCCACGGTGAGTACTGAGACAACCAACTATATCTGAATATAGTTGTTAATAAATAATGACATGCATTTCAGTTTCAGACTTCATATCATTCAGAATATTTAATTCTAACATAAATCCTTTTATTCTAGCAACTTTCTAATGTGTCCCTAGTTTTGGGCCTTTATCCCCAACATTATAACAGTCTTTGTCCAGATTTCTCGTGTTAACAGATTGAGAGGTATGGTGTGTATGTGTGTCTGTATGTATGTATGTATAAGGAAGAGGAAGCATACCCCTCAGCTGTCCAGGTTTTTGGAGAATGTCCAGATTTTGCCCCATATTCCTCCTAAAAAGCATTGAAGTTGCTAAATAATGACAGACATTTGAGTTTTAGATGTCATATCCTTTAGAAAAATGCATACCAACATAAATCCTGTTATTCTAGCAATGTTCTAAGTTCATGAGAGCAATATTTATAATCTGCTCCTATTTACTTTAGGCTTTGTCCAGATTTCTTGCACTTAGAGGTCGAGGTGTGTGTTAAAGAGAGTGAAATGTCCTAGAGTTAGCAGGTGGAATTTATTTTCAAGTGCATTTTCAAGGAATTGTGAGCTTCAAGGGAAAAGAGTTTTACTGCTGTTCATGCTAAGCCTGCTTAAAATGTGCAACTGTTTTGTTTAACAAATAGTATCACTATTGTGGTATAGAATTTTTAAAGCAGCACAGCAGGTAGCATACTTGCATCTTGATACAGAGGGCTGTAGGTTCTACTCCCACAACATGTAGATTTGTATTTTAAGGGGGTGGATGTCCTCCTTTGGATGAGATGCCTAATAACTATTAACTTGTTTTTCAGCTTGCCACCCATTCCCTATTGCAATATACCAGCTTACCATTTTTTTAAATATAACATAAGCAATTTATTTTTCAAGGGCAGCAGGCAGTGAATTTGTAGATGAAACACTGAAATATAAAGTTGTTTTCTAGCAACAACCTCTTCACTGGTTTCAGATCTCTTTAATGTGGAATTATTCAGATGAGTTTTACTTCTGCAAAGATTCTGCATATTGATTGATATTGGTGGATTGTATGACAGACGTTTGAGTAGAGTGGCCCTTTATGGTTGAAATGTTCTGAATTGGGCAGGTTGTCATTATTGGTTCATATGATTTGTTTCATTGCTTAAAGGAAAAATGTTCAGAACTATAAATTTAAAACACACTCTAACAAGTGGTGCTGTATTATACAAGGGATATAATTCAATTATTATATAGTATAATTAATACAGTCAGGAAGGTGAATCAAATAACTTTTGCATGGTTCTAGAAATGTGTGCAAAGAGTCTATGATTTGAAAACAGCCCAAAGGTAAACTTACCCTGCCACTGGCCAGATGCTTTTTCTTTGAATGCGGGTTTCAATGTTGTTTCAGGTGAGTGTGGGTTTCAAAGGTAGAGAAGTTTTAATGCTAAGTCTCTTTTCATTGTAAGACTATTGCTTTGTTTAGGTTTAGTAAATGTCTATCAGTGTTTGTGCTATAAAATTTGAAATAAAAGTTGTAAATGAAATCCAAATATCTATAATCATTGTAGAAGTAAAGCATAAAATAGTATGCACACTGAGAGATTTGAACAGTGTCTATGACAAATGAGGAAAAATAGCCAAGTATTGGGACACTGGAATGGCTGCGTGGGCAGGGGTGGGGGTGGGGCTGAGTGGGCGGGGCAGCAGAGGGGTGGGGCTGTATGGGTGGGGCTTGGGTTTGCACCCCCCTGCAAAAAATCCTGCGGGCTCCCTTGCATGGAACGTATCATCATGGAACTCATAAACAAAGACATTGGAGATCTCCAAACTCTGGACCCCACACAGTTTGGGTTTGTAAAAGGCAGATCATGTCTCCTAAACCTGATAGACTTCTTTGAAGTAGTCACCAAAGCCATAGATGAGGGTAAGGTGGTTCAAACAGCCTATCTAGATCTCGCCAAGGCGTTCGACACCATCCCCCACTCTGGAATTATAGATAAACTCACTAAACTAGGTATAAATCCCTATGTCACAACAAAGATGGGTTGCCAACTGACTTACTGACAGAACCCACACCATCAAAGTAGCAGACTCCAAATCAGACTTCAGACCAGTGATAAGTGGAGTACCACAGGGTTCAGTCCTGGGTCCTCTCCTGTTTGGTATCTACTTCTCTGAAGTACAAGCTAACACAGAAGGTCTTTGGCTAACTAAGTTCGCAGATGACTGCAAACTAGGAGCCATAATCAAAACTCCTAACGATGTGGACATCCTGCAAAACGGCCTCTCTGAGACTGATGCCTGGTGTCAAAGACATGGTCTCAAGCTCAATGCCAAAAAGTGCATTGTCATGCCCTTTGGTAAAAACTCTGTACCCATGAACTACCACATAGGCAGTAGTCTACTTAACACTGAAAGTGTGATAAGAGACCTTGGGACACAGGTGGACAGTAGTCTCTCCTTTGATAATCACATCACCACAGTGGTCAGGAAATCATTCTATGTGGCACACGTTATCACAAAAGGTTTCTCATCCAGAAAAAGAGGTCATTGTTCCCCTCTACTCATCACTCATTAGACCCATTATAGAGTACAACACTCCTTTTGGTATGTACCTCACAAGACATCTACAACAACTGGAAAGGCCGCAAAAATACCTCACAAAGAGGATTACTGGCCTCAAACAGATGCCTTATGCAGACCGTCTCAAAAAACTCCGGCTTTACTCGGTCGCATATCGCCTACTCAGAGGCGATCTCTGCCTAACATACAAATCTATGTCAAACCCAGAGCTGTTGGACATGCTCCACTTAATGAAATCCCAATCCCTCCAAGCTACATGCTCTAGGGACCTAAACCTTGTCACCACAATAAACAGAACATGCTGGAGGGATAGATTCCTGTCCCAGAGACTTCCCATACTCTGGAACAGACTACCTATCTATGTCAAACAGAGCTCCTCATTAACACACTTCAAGAAAAATCTTGATGATTGGATGGGTAATAGGAAATTCACCCCGGGAATCACTTCTGTGGCTCTACTCGACAGTGGCACAGGAAAATAATTTTCTTAGGTGGCGAAAGCCAGGGTACCTTTTTGGCTAGGCTTGTATAGGCCCTAGGGCCAATAGCCTAGAACCTACCTATGAACCTATGAACCTATGTAACTCCATATGAGTTTCAGAAGGAGTCATTACTGTGCACACTGCGGGAGCTGCGAAGACCACTTCTGACTGACATCAAAGATAAAAACAATACTAATTTCATAAACTTTAGTCATACTTTGACTTAGGAATAGGGTTCATTCAAGTCATGGTATTAGAAGCTCAAAAGATTTGTAGAAATTAAAAAAATACGACAAAATCTTAATTTAACTAGAAAAGTTACCTATAACCAAGTAAGAAATCTGATTAGCTTCAACAATCTCTACAAGTGCAATATACTAAAAACAGTTCCATTAGAAGATACAATCTCCCACTTTAATACCACCTTCCCTAAGATTCTAAATGAAATGGCTAAAGAGAGTAAAATCAGTCACAGCCTGTTGACTAACTAAAGAGACAAGACAACTGTTCAAACATGGGGATAAAGTATTGAAATTATGGCAAGTAAACAAAACCGAGGAATCTTTCCAAAAGTACAGAGAACCTAGAAACCTAGCAAAGAAAAAATAAAAAAAGACAAACTATCCTACTATACAAATATCCAACACAAACATGAAAATAAACCCAAATTTTTCTGGACTTCTGTTAAAAAACTCATTCAGCCTGGGCAAACCTCAACCCCCCACCTCCTGCAACCACAAATAATTCCAACAGAATAGCAAAGCAATTCCGCTTCATTTTTATAGATGGCATCCTTTCCATAATTTAAGGCAACACGGAAATCCCTCCCACCACTACAAACTACTTCAGTGGTTTCACCTTTCAGATTGGCCAAACCTCTACCATACACAAACTACTAAATAACCTGAAATCAGCTTCCCATTAGCAGAAAAGTTATCTGCTGAATATCTAGCTGCTGATGAGCTGGCCTTCCAAATCTCCATATTAATTAGCCATTCTATAACTAAATGACAAGTCCCAAACCATAAGAAAAAGGTCCAGTATCATTCCACAATACAAAGGGGGCAACTCCACTGAATTCTTTGAATAGCAACCAATAGAAATCCTATCACCCCTATCTAAGATACTAGAAAAAGTATCCATACCCAACCATAACAAATAACCTTTTACCTAAAACACAACAAGGTATCTGCTCTAACCATAACACAACAACAGCACTCCTCAGTTTCACTAATGTCATCAACCAAATATAAACAAAGGAAATCCAAAGATCTCTCAAAAGCCTTTGACACTGTCTTCCATCACAAGCTTCTTCCGGTACTAACCTCTGCTGTTCTTAGTCAGGCATCCCTATACTGGTGTCAAAGCTATCTGTCAAATAGACAATAAGCCATCAAATGGCAACAAGACATCTACATCTCATCATTTTTACCAGTCATTGTGGGTGTCTCACGTGGATCTATCCTGGAACCGCTCCTATTTAATATATTGGTGAATAAACTCCATACTGCAACCAACCTTGCAAATATCATACAATATGCAGATGACTCGATGCTCATCTGCTTCACCTAGTCCCTCTCTAAACTACAAGAAATCATGCAACTATCTTTTTCTACAATAGAGTCCTGGTTATTAAACTCACAGCTTTTCCTAAATCCAAACACACCTTAACTAATGCTCTTTACCCCAAATAAATACACAGAATTAGACTCACCCTTCTACATCCACTCAGCCAGTAAAACCAAAATCAAAACAGTCCAACATACAAAACTATTAGGTCAGAGACAACAAACTAAGATTTGACCAACACTTACTTCAAGTCATCAAAAATAAAAAAAAAAAAAAATGAAACTGAATCATTAAACGTTTCCAAGCCATACTTTACAGATACTACAAGATAATCCATAGCTAGAACTTACCTACTTCCATTTCTCTTTTACATCTCAGAAATTCTTACAAATCTGGACAACAAAGATAAACTAAGACTACAACCATGTTACAACAAAATAGCTAAATTTGCCTCTAGCACACCTTAAAAAACCCATCACTGCACTGCATTAAAATAAACTGGCTAGAACTGCCTAACTACTTAACTTATTCCCAAATAGTCAAAACATATAAACTCATTTATATGCTTGAGAAATATCGTTCTCTCCATAACAGACTACAATCCTTCCAGAGGCCTGAGATCTAATAAAAATCCTCACTGAGCACAACAAAATTTAATAACATGACAGAAGACTCAGTGTTTGCTGTGTATATATAATATGGAACACCATCCTCTTACACTCAGTCTACCAGACAAATCTAAACGTTTTAAAACACAGCTTAAAAAATACCTCAACAATAATTTGCTCTGCTCATGTAAACCACCAGGCTGGATGGATTCTACCCACATGCATACACTTGCCATAACACTTCCCCATCAACATTTTGATTTTTTCAAACTCCTAATATCTCTCTCCTCCTCCCCTTCTTCTCCCTTCCACAGTTTCTTTCTCTTCCTCTGCAAAATGTATGATGTGAACCAAATGTACCCCGCCTCTCCAGTTTACAGAAAATAATTTCTCCATATCAACTCTCTAATCACACTTTTCTCTGCAACTTCCTTCTAACAACTTTATTCAGCAATTTTTCTACTCTCACCTCCCCCATTTACTGTCTGTAAATTGATCCTATCTCTCCACCACTTCTTTGCCTGTTCTACACACAATAGAATACACAAATGTACTAGTTAAATTCATAGATATATGTATAATACTGCATTAGCTGTAACACATTAAATGTAATGTGACACTTTTTCATATTAATAGAGGAAGATCAGGCTAGCTTTATATTAAATAGGCAGATTATTATAATTGATTAAGCTAATAATATATATATATATATATATATATATATATATATATATATATATATATATATATATAGTAGATATAAAACATGTACACATAGCTGTTAAAATGCCAGGATTTTGTGAAATCAAAAAATGAGACCACAACAAATCATTTCAAAAATAAAAATTTCCCCACCTTTAATGTGACCTATAACCTGTACAATTCAATTGAAAAACAAACAAATCTGTTAGGGGAAAACATATAAAAGAAAAAAACATACAATAAGCTGGTTGCATAAGTGTGCACACCCTTAAACTAATATTTTTTTGAAGCACCTTTTGATTTAATTACAACATTCATTCTTCTTGGGTACACATCTGACATCAATTAAGGAGACTCTGATTAACCCCAAATAAAGCTCAGCTGTCCTAGTAGGATTTTCCTGACATTTACTCAGTTGCTTGGTACAGCAAAAGCCATGGTTCACAGAGAGCTTACAAAGCATCAAAGGGATCTCATTGTTGAAAGGTATCAGTCAAGAGAAGGGTACAACAGTTTTTCCACAGCTTTGGATATACCAGGTGCTTTCTTTCACCTTATTAATCACAAACTTCATCAGAATACAGACTATTTTTTTCTGTTTTAATGTTAAATAGTCACATGATCTATGAAATATCAAACTATAGACATAGAAAATACATATAATAAGATACACACAAAAGCAAATTAAAAATATAAGAAATATAATGATATACATTTCAAATAACATTTTAAATCAGTGCTGTCACTTACATTTTGGAATTTATATGCTATTAATATCCAAAGCCAGAGAAGTTCTTTAGCTTCCAAAAAATGACTGAAATACCCATGCAACACTTCTTCGCATGATTTACCACAAGGAGTAAAAATGTTTTTAAAATCAGGGCAAGTCCCTTCTCTCTCTTCCAGAAAGACTGAACTTCCATTTCTTTGTTTGGCAGCAGATCATTTCAGACAAATGGGTTCTGAGACTGAGCGGGGTGATGGATGGCAGGGGGAAGAAATCCCTCCTTTCCAGTAAATTATTTCACATCCACCAGGCCAAGCTTTCCTACTCTCTCCTTTCCTATAGCATATGATTTCTCAGGGGTAATAGAAACAGTTCCTCATTCCCAGCTGAGAAGAGGTTTTCATTCATGAATGTTTCTGGTGCCAAAGCAAGAAAATGCCTGGAGGCGAATTCAGGTTCCTTTCTTTCTTAAACTGGTATGGCATAGTGCCCAAGTTCAGAATGGTTTCACTTCACAACTTGTTACCCCAGATTTCCCATTTGAATTTTATTGGAGGCGAATTTGGGTTCCTTTCTTTCTTAAACTGGTATGTCATAGTGCCCAAGTTCAGAATGTTTTCACTTCCCAACGTGTTACCCCAGATTTCCCATTTAAATTTTATTGGAGGCGAATTTGGGTTCCTTTCTTTCTTAAACTGGTATGTCATAGTGCCCAAGTTCAGAATGTTTTCACTTCACAACTTGTTACCCCAGATTTCCCATTTGAATTTTATTGGAGGCGAATTTGGGTTCCTTTCTTTCTTAAACTGGTATGTTGTCATAGTGCCCAAGTTCAGAATGTTTTCACTTCACAACTTGTTACCCCAGATTTCCCATTTGAATTTTATTGGTAACCTTAGATTTAAAAGATGTTTATCATCACATTCCTATTCATAGGTTCATAGGTTAGTACTAGGCTATCAGCCCTAGGGCCTATACAAGCCTAGCCATAACAATTCCCTGAATATTTCTTCCCACATTATTTACTTTCCTGGCATTAGACATTTCTTAAGAATTGGACCACATTATCAATTCCCTGCCTTACCCTTTGGACTATACAGTACTCCAACAGTATTCACAAAGTGTCTAGCTCCAGTTATAGACAATTGCTACATGATATCCACATTTTTCCATATTTAGACAACTTGCTTATTTATGCAGAGTCTTTTTCAAACTGTCAGAAATCCCTTCCTTAGTGAGATCTCCTATACAGGCTTGGATTCCAAAACAACATTCAGAAGGCTTTTTTTGACTCCATTACATAATATTGTGTTTCTGGCCCAGGCAATCATGATATTTTATGACTTTGTGGAATAATAACTTGTTCTTTATCATGGCTTATTTGCAAAGTGGTTTGCCACTGTTTCAGGGTCACTGTGATGTAGTTTATTAGTGTAGGGTATATCTTATAGATTTTTAAGCGCACTTTTATCCATGAATGTGGGATACTGGTAAATGCTTTTTTGTAGTCAATCCATGCCATACTTAGATTCTTCCCCTTTTTACAGTTCTCCAATATGACTTTAACAACAAATTATCCTTTTTTCCATATGACTTTCTTTTATTTCCCTTTTGTTCAATTGCCATAATTCAGTTATTTTCTAAATGACTATAATCTCTGTCGGCATCAGCTCCAGTGTATAGTTTATACATCGTCGGAAGGCAATTTATTGGTCTATAATTTTTAGTGTAGCTTGCAGGTTCACTTTTAAGTAGGAGCATTGTTTTTCCTGTTGTTAGCCAGGTTGTGTCTGTTTGGGGTATGCATATAAATAGTTCTTACTCATGGCTAAATCTTCATGTAAAGATGTTAATACTTTTAACCAAAAGTTAGGTACTGCATCTGAGCCTGGAGTTTTCCAATTAGAAGCCTTTCTTAACTTTGTTTCAATGTCTCTGGCTGTTACTTCATCCAGTTTCATATCCTGTACCTTAGAACTTCTTATTCCTTCTTTTACTTCTTCTATCTATTTAGGATCTTTGTTATGTTCCGCAGGATCTTCATAAATATTTCTCCAAAATGTATCGATTTCTTCTTTTTTGGTGGTCTTTCAATTCCTTTAACCTTGTTTCCAAGTTCTCTATAAAACATTAAATAAATTGCTTATTTTGTACTTTTCCTTTATATTTATCTGTGTAGCTACTAAATTTTTCTGCCTGTGCTATATATATATATATATATATATATATATATATATATATATATATATATATATATATATATACACACACACACACACACACACACACACACACACATGGTAATGGCAATTTTACACTAATTTCAGCAGCTACAATACATTGTGTGACACTTGCACTGTTGTTTTCAAACCAGATTAGTTATTGTTTAGCTGTGATCAATTAATAGCAGAAGTGAATTACTTTTATCCACAGAAAAACTTCTTGCTCACCAGTTAATACAACTGAATTTATTTAGCACACCTCAGATGTCTGACTAGGAGTAAAAAGTGGTCAGAATAAAGTGTTCCAGCTTGCTTCAGACAAATGAACACTAGTTCTGCTTAGCCAGATTACTGACTATTAAATTTGAAAATGACAACAGAGTAGTTAGTCATTTTCATTGCTGCAGAATGGCCATACCCAGAAAGTATAGGTTCATAGGTAAGTACTAGGCTATCGGCTCAAGGGCCTATGTAAGCCTAGCCAACAAGGTTCCCTGGCTTACGCCACCCAAAAAAGTTATTTTCCTGTGCCACTGTCGAGCAGAGACACAGAAGGTATCCCCGGGGTGTATTTCCTATTTCCCATCCACCCATCAAGATTTTTCTTGAAGAGTGCTAATGAAGAACTTTGCTTGACACAGATGGGTAGCCTGTTCCAGAGTATGGGAAGTCTCTGGGACAGGAATCTATCCCTCCAGCATGTCCTGTTTATTTTGGTGACAAGGTTTAGGTCCCCAGAGTGTGTAGCTTGGAGGGATTGGGATTTCTTTAGGTGTAGCATGTCCAACAGCTCTGGGTTTGACATAGCTTTGTATGTTAGGAAGAGTTCACCTCAGAGTAGGCGATATGCTACGGAGTAAAGCTGGAGTTTTTTGAGGCAGTCAGTGTAGGGCATTTGTATGAGGCCACTAATCCTCTTTGTGAGGTACTTCTGTGGCCTTTCCAGCTGCTGCAGATGTCTTGTGAGGTACATTCCAAAAGGGGAGTTGTACTCTATAATGGGTCTAATGAGTGTCAAGTAGAGGGGAAAAAGTACCTCTTTTTTCCTGGATGAGAACCCTTTTATGATGAGGTGTGCCATGTAGAAGGACTTCCTGACTACTGTGGTGATGTGACTATCAAAGTAGAGACTACTGTCCACCTGGGTCCCAAGGTCTCTTATCACGCATTCAGTGTTAAGGAGATTGCTGCCTATGTGGAAGTTCATGGGTACAGAGTTTTTACCAAAGGGGATGACACTGCACTTTTGGCATTGAGTTTGAGGCCATGGCTCTGACACCAGGCATCTGTCTCAGCGAGGCCCTTCTGTAGGATGTCCACATCATGTGAGGACTTGACTATGGCTCCTAGTTTGCAGTCATCTGCGAACGTCATTAGCCAGAGGCCTTCTGTGTTAGCCTGTACTTCAGAGAGGTAGATAGCAAAAAGGAGAGTTCTCAGGATGGAACCATGTGGTACTCCACTTGTCACTGCTTTGACGTCAGATTTGGAGTCTGCAACTTTTACAGTGTGGGTTCTGTCAGTGAGCCAGTTGGCAACCCATCTTGTGATGTAGGGATTTATACCTAGTTTAGTGAGTTTAGCTATAATTCCAGAATGGGGGATGATGTCGAAAGCCTTGGTGAGGTCAAGATAGGCTGTGTGAACCACCTTACACTCATCAACAGCTTTGATGACTGCCTCAAAGAAGTTGATCAGGTTCAGGAGGCATGATCTGCCTTTCAGAAACCCAAACTGGGTGGTATACAGAGTTTGGAAGTTACCAATGTCTTTGTTTATGAGTTCCATGATGATGCGTTCCATGGCCTTGCAGACCAGGCTCGTCAGGCTAATAGGTTGATAGTTCCCGGGATCAGTGGTGGCTCCCCCTTTGTGGAGTGGGATAACTGTTGCTGTGCACCATTAAGTGGGCACAAAGCCTGATGCGAGGCTATTATTGAACATGGTGCTTAAGTGAGGAGCCAGTTTGTTCTGAAGTTCGTGTAAAACACAGGCTGGGATGTTGTCCAGTCCCATGGATGCTGTGTTTTTGGCTTTAGAGAGTGTAGCTTTTATCTGCATAGTTGTGATTACAGGGACTCTGCATTCTTCCTGTATTGATATGGGCACTTTAGGGGGTATGAGGGGGGTAAAGTTAGCACTGAACCTATCTGCCAGGATGTTGGCAATATCAGTTGGTTCTGTAATTTTTGTGCCTTTGTGCTGTAACTCAAAACAGATTTGAGTGTTGCCATCAAGATTTTTATGTAGGTATAGAATGCTTTTTGGTTGTCCTTGGAATTAGTGGCAATTTTGTTTTCGTAGCTAGCTTTGGAGGATCTTATAAGGGATCTCAGCTTGTTATTGTGGCTGTCCAGGGACCTCCTCCACTCATGGGATTTTACCCTCTTTTGCAACAGTTTCTTCCTTCTGTTGTACAGTTTGTTTATGGCAGGGGGCCACCAGATTCACTTCCTTTTTTTGGAGGATAGTGGCTTGGTTCTGTTTGGGATAGCACGATCCATGCACTCATGTAAGCACTTATAGAGTGTATTTGAGTAGGATTCAGCAGTTGTAACTGTATTGTCCATCTGCATGGGTGTCACGAAGTTCACCACTTCTGTCTTAAAAAGCATGAAGTTGGCCTTGGAGAAACTTTTTACCATGGTTTCCTAAATGGGGGGAGGGGGCAGGATGTGGATATCAAGGGTAATTAGCTTATAGTCGGATCAGACCAACGAGAAGTTGACTTCAGGTATGGAACAACAGTCACTCATGTTGGTAATGACTAGGTCTAGGATATTGTTGCCCCTGGTGGGGTTGTGGATAAGTTGATCCAGGGCATTGGAGTTTATGAATTCCAGAAAGCGTTGAGCTAAGGAGTTGGTACACGAGTAGTTTTCCCAGTTAATGGTGGGGTAGTTGAAGTTGCCCATTATTAGGGTGTTTGGTTGTACCCTAATATTTTCTAGTACATCAAGAAAAGAGGAGTGGGGGATCTGTAGCAAGCTACAATTTGGATTGCAGTTTTGCCCCAAGTTAGTTGCACTTGGATAACCTCGGATGTATTATGCTGAGCAACTAGCCTGGAGGTGTGGATATCCTTAATGAATATGGACACACCTCCGCCTTTGGTGTTTTGGTCCAGGTTACATGGCCGAAAAGTGTGGTATGAGTTATAGCCTGGTAGTGCAGGGGTGCTCTCTGGAGCCTTGAACCAGGTCTCAGTCACTGCACAGATATTGATGTTCTCCATTTTAAGGAGTGCCTCAAGTGAGTGCATTTTGAGATTTAGACTTCTAGCACTGAGTAGCATTACCCTCAGTTTTTGCTTGCCTGTTCCTGTTATGGTGGTGAATTTGTTATTTGAACCTTGCCTAAAAAAGGCACTATAGGGGCAGCAAGAGCCTTAGCCAGTATCCAGAATCCCAGGGTCGACAGGTGCAGGCTATCTGTGGAAAAACATTGTGGTCTGTCGACCATGTCATCCCAAGCAGACAGATACTGGATCCCCTTAGAATGACACCAGAAGCTTAGCCAATTGTTGAAGTCAATCATTTTGTCCTTGTACTGCAGTATCATTTGGGGCAATGGCAGAATGCTACTCAGGGCTAGGGTCATACCTGCCTGGGCTACAAGATCAGAGAGCTCTTCCATGTCTCTTTTCATGTAGTCCAGGGAGGGTCATATCAGGTCATTCACACCAACATGGACAATGACAGAGTCATATTTGTACATGTTGTGGAGTGACCTGAGTGCATGGGTTATGTGGCGGATCCTGGCACCCGAAAGGCAGCTGACAGTAACCTTCTCCTTGTTTAGCCTAGTGAGTGGGACATCAGTGTGCCTGACTATAGAGTTACCTATGACTAGTGTTTTGGGTACATTGTTTTGCCTTATTGGCTGTGGTTGAGTGGCACACTGAGTCTGTGGGTTATGTGTCATTTGGGTTTTGTTGGGGGATGGAAGTTGCTTGCGTTTCTGCTTTGGAGTTCTCTGTTGCTTAACAGATTGTTATTAAGAGCCTCCGTGATTTTTTTTTGTGTTACTATGTGTGGAAAACCAAAAAAAATATACTCAGCTCTGTATATTTGCAGATAATCTGGAAGGCAGTCTCAGAACACAGGTTCCAGCAATTAAATGCAGGCTGTTACTTTGTGTCTTTCGGCTTTTCCCGGTTAGGGGTCGCCACAGCGGAACTCCGGTCCGCTAATGATTGGCAGTAGATTTTTACATACAGAGTTGCCAGCCCTGACGCATAGCCTTCAATGAAAGTACGCCCATTCATGCATGTCTCCACTCAGAAGACGCTCTAGCTGAGAATCGAATGGCACAACGTCTTGCTGTGAGGCGACAACGCTACCGCAAAACCAACAGGTCTAACTTTATACAAGTGATTATTGAGTTAGATAACACACAAGCTGTAAAAACCAGTTATACCAACTGAAGACACAGCAGAAAATAGGGGTTGGGGTGGGGAAAACAGTTTCAACAGAGATCTAAGCAACAACTAACAGTACAAACTCTAAAACCAAAAAAATATACTCAGCCATGTATATTTGCAGATCAGTCTTTCAAAACAGGGAGACAACAGTTTCAACAGAGATCTAAGCAACGATTAACAAACTCTATAACCAAAAAAAATATACTCAACTCTGTATATTTACAGATAGTCTGGAAGGCAGTCTCTCAGAACACAGGTTCCAGCAATTAAATGCAGGTTGTTACTAACAGGTCTAATTTTTGATTGATTACACTTCAAATTCCTGATTGTTTTAAACAATTATTGGCCACAGTAAAATATTTAAATTTATACATAAAAATACATGAGTCAAGGTAGGCTGTGTGAACCACCTTACACTCATCAACAGCTTTGATGACTGCCTCAAAGAAGTTGATCAGGTTCAAGAGGCATGATCTGCCTTTCAGAAACCCACACTTGGTGGTATACAGAGTTTGGAGGTTACCAATGTCTTTATTTATGAGTTCCATGATGATACGTTCCATGGCCTTGCAGACCAGGCTCATCAAGCTAATAGGTTGATAGTTCCCGGGATCAGTGGTGGCTCCCCCTTTGTGGAGTGGGATAACTGTTGCTGTGCGCCATTCAGTGGGCACAAAGCCTGATGTGAGGCTATTATTGAACATGGTGCTTAAGTGAGGGGCCAGTTTGTTCTGAAGTTCGTGTAAAACACAGCCTGGGATGTTGTCCAGTCCCATGGATGCTGCGTTTTTGGCTTTAGAGAGTGTAGCTTTTATCTGCATAGTTGTGATTACAGGGACTCTGCATTCTTCCTGTATAGATATGGGCACTTTAGGGGGTGAGAGGGGGTAAAGTTAACACTGAACCTATCTGCCAGGATGTTGGCAATATCAGTTGGTTCTGTAATTTTTATGCCTTTGTGCTGTAACTCAGAACAGATTTGAGTGTTGCCATCAAGATTTTTATGTAGGTATAGAATGCTTTTTGGTTGTCCTTGGAATTAGTGGCAATTTTGTTTTCGTAGCTAGCTTTGGAGGATCTTATAAGGGATCTCAACTTCTTACTGAGGCTGACCAGGGAGCTCCTCCACTCATGGGATTTTACCCTCTTTTGCAACAGTTTCTTCCTTCTGTTGTACAGTTTGTTTATGGCAGGGGACCACCAGATTTGCTTCCTTTTTTTGGAGGATAGCATCTTGGTTCTGTTTTGGATAGCATGATCCATGCACTCAGGTAAGTGCTTATAGAGTGCATTTGAGTAGGATTCAGCAGTTGTAACTGTATTGTCCATCTGCATGGGTGTCATGAAGTTCACCACTTCTGTCTTAAAAAGCATGAAGTTGGCTTTGGAGAAACTTTTTACTGTGGTTTCCTAAATGGGGGGTGGGGGCGGGATGTGGATATCAAGGGTAATTAGCTTATGGTTGGATCAGACCAACGAGAAGTTGACTTCAGGTATGGAACACCAGTCACTCATGTTGGTAATGACTAGGTCTAGGATATTGTTGCCCCTGGTGGGGTTGTAGATAAGTTGATCCAGGGCATTGGAGTTTATGAATTCCAGAAAGCGTTGAGCTAAGGAGTTGGTACACAAGTAGTTTTCCCAGTTAATGGTGAGGTAGTTGAAGTTGCCCATTATTAGGGTGTTTGGTTGCACCCTAATATTTTCTAGTACATCAAGAAAAGAGGAGTGGGAATCGTGGGGCATAGTGGGGGATCTGTAGCAAGCTACAATTTGGATTGCAGTTTTGCCCCAAGTTATTTGCACTTGGATAACCTCGGATGTATTATGCTGAGCAACTAGCCTGGAGGTGTGGATATCCTTAATGAATATGGACACACCTCCGCCTTTGGTGTTTTGGTCCAGGTTACATGGCCGAAAAGTGTGGTATGAGTTATAGCCTGGTAGTGCAGGGGTGCTCTCTGGTGCCTTGAACCAGGTCTCAGTCACTGCACAGATGTTGATGTTCTCCATTTTAAGGAGTGCCTCACATGAGTGCATTTTGAGATTTAGACTTCTAGCACTGAGTAACATTTCCCTCAGTTTTTGCTTGCCTGTTCCTGTTATGGTGGTGAATTTGTTATTTGAACCTTGCCTAAAAAAGGCACTATACAGGCAGCAAGAGCCTTAGCCAGTATCCAGAATCCCAGGGGCGACAGGTGCAGGCTATCTGTGGCAAAACATCGTGGTCTGTCGACCATGTCATCCCAAGCAGACAGATACTGGATCCCCTTAGAATGACACCAGAAGCTTAGCCAATTGTTGAAGTCAATCATTTTGTCCTTGTACTGCAGTATCATTTGGGGCAATGGCAGAATGCTACTCAGGGCTAGGGTCATACCTGCCTGGGCTACAAGATCAGAGAGCTCTTCCATGTCTCTTTTCATGTAGTCTCTGGCACCATTCATCTGATGCAGCCTGATGCAGTGACAGAAATTGCTCACTGCTTCATCAATCAACCCAAGTTGTCCCCACTGAAACATGGTTTGTCTGCCATGAAAAGGGCAGGAGGACCTATAGTAAGGTATAATCTATCCTACTATGAAACATCAAACTGCAAAATCTTGAGCATTGAAAAATATTAAAACTAATGCCTAAAATAAGGAAGTGTGAAAAAGTAAACTGTAAGATAAAGTTAAAGAAGTTTAAGGGTTTTCCATTTTTCAGTCTTTGTGATCATAGAAAGTGAATGAAACCTTGTTTAATTTTGTTACCAATTACACATGATAACAAAGTCTGAAGGAAATTGTTTGTTGCTAAAACATTCTCAGTCAAGAAAAAGGTCTTCCTTTTTATAGCTATTTATAATGTCTAAACCTGCAAGGTCATTGTGGATGCTAGATTAAAACAAAGCTTTGTTTAGTGCCTTCTCGTAATATGGCATGCTTATATGTTAGTGACCTAAATGTTTTTTTTAGCTCTATGAGCACCCAACTTTGGATTACACCTGCTAGGCATTCCCTTCATGGCTGCTGACTCCATATGTGACCTTTTGGATGTAGATGCAATTATTTGAAGTAATGAGGAATTTGAAAGCTGCATGACACCAGTATAATCCTTTGGATGAGGACATTATTTGTGTAGTGGGAAAGAGAATTGGGGAACTGTAGGGAGGAGACAGAGAGGATACAAAGTGCACTAGGATCCTGCAGCATCATATACACTTTCTCACAATAGGGCAGATGTTATTCAGTGGGCATGCAATTATATGCTAAGAAAAAACTACCTGTGTGGTAAAACAGTCCACATTTGCCCATTCACCTAGAGCAACAACATCTCTCATTATAACTTTATTTTTTTTCTAAACAGCTTTATTAAATTATCACTTTTGACATAGGCAAATTTATCATACTGGCACACTCCCACTTGCAAACATTACACATCACTTATAATCTACCCAATCATTTTCAGTCAAACAAGCCACTGAAGTGTGAGCATGATTAGCCAGATCAAGTATCTGTTTGTGAGGCTGCAGGTTTAAGCAATTGATGCCATTAGTATCTCTGACAACAGACTGTAATGTATTCACCTTTACAATTAAATACTCAAGCTTTGAATTTATTATGACTGCCCAGGTAGAAATATCTGAACAATTAATATCAGTTTGAGTTACCACAGAAATAAAATGGTTAATTGCCTTATTAGAATTATATGAAAAATTTGCCTCCTGCAGGTTGTTGCAGAATTAGGGTTGGATTAGATTTTATGGCAGAAACAGTGAAAACGTGATTGTTGGTTTGAAGTACAACAAAGGATTTGGGTTTTTGAAGATGAATTTCACTGTTGCTACTGATTTCCTAAACACTTCCATCTTTATAAACGCCCTCTTTCACTTTCTGTGCTTTGATAACATCCTTTGACACTTTCACTTGCGGTACTTTGATTTTATTTGAAGACTTCTCCATGTTACACATGAAATCAAATGCATTCTGACAGTTCCAAGGATGGCTGCTGAGCATGCCCCTTGCTGTGGTCTGTGTGCACAGCAATGCCATTTCCATACCCTGCTCTGCCCCAACACTGCCAGTCTGGGCAGACACGATGGCACTGAGAGTTCTGTTTTGAGTACTTCTCATTGCAGCACTGTACATCACTATAGTCTTCACCACAAAAATCACTTCAGGATGCATGGTTTCCACATCTTCATGCAATTATGCACATCATCACAAAGGCCACCTACCAGTTTCAGAAAAGACTGTGTGGCAACATACTGCCCCTTGATAACAGTCTTGCATATCTGCTGAATAATGTCTAATACTGCCCTCCTCACTGCTTCCACCTGTGAATAAATAACATTGAAAAAAGAAATAGTGAGATTGTTTGGCACAGTGGCACATGTCAGTCAAGCAGTGATGAACCTGGCATTTTAATAAGCTGTATTCTCTCACCTTAACTTTCAGCCTCTTAGATCATGAGTCAAGACTGTGCATATAAATGTCTGTTGTTAACTAGCTAAGTAACTAACTAAAATGACAAAGCCAAAAATATTGAGGGTACAATGACATAAAAATGAAGACATATTTTCAAAATTGCTCTTATATGCTTATTTAATAAAATAACAGGTTTTGCATCAGAAGGTATTTTTTGAAACATATGAGGTCTGAAACTCAAATGCCTGTCATTATTTAATGACTATAATCCCCAATGATTTGCCAGAAAAATCACAAATTTCATAAGGAAAAGATGAACTATATGAGTTGAGAGGTATGCTTCTCATGACAGTTTTGCCTACAAAGTAGGCTGCCACACATAGTGCTGTAATGGCTGTCTACACCCCCTCTGCCTGTTATCCAAAGGCCAAGCACCTTCAGTATTTGAAAAATGACGGATTTTCATTTAGAATTCTATTTTTCCATTATTCTGCTAGCATAAAGTAACAAAAAGTGTTTTATTTTTCCTGCCAGGAAATAAACTAAAGCAACAAGCAAGAACCATGGTGCATACAAAAATGTCAGTTTCTGCAGGGGACAAACCCTACCGCACCCCCTATCAGTATAATTACTCCCTGCTAATTTTATATATATATATATATATATATATATATATATATATATATATATATATATGTGCCTTCGTTTAAGGTTGTGCATCAGGGCTGGTAACTCGGCACATAAAAATCCACTACCAAACATTAGCGGACTGGAGTTCCACTGTGGCGACCCCTGACCGGGATAAGACAAAAGACACAACATTTGGCATATATATATATATATATATATATATATATATATATATATATATATATATATATATTTATTAACACTGAGATTGCACAGTTTGGAGAAAGCATATATCCCCTAACCTCAATATTTTCTGATCTCACACACACCTGTCAGCCATTTGTTTAGTCTATCAAATTCTGTTTGGCAAACCACTATTTGACAAAGGCAATAATTCCCATAAATATATATATATATGTGTGTGTGTGTGTGTGTGTGTGTGTGTGTGTGTGTGTGTGTGTGTGTGTGTGTGTGTGTGTATGGCTCTGCTTTGAGTCACTGAAAACTCATTTCACTGAATTTCAAAACACTCGCACCAAATAGCTGGAAAGCTTAAATCACTGAAAAATCATTTCACTGAATCACATTTTACTGAATGTAAGTACAGTTGGGCAAATAAAATGCATATACACTTTTCCTCACTGTGGTGCAATTCTGGAGTTAGTATATATAATTAGGTGGGTGTGGGGGGTGTAGGCCCCCTCACCTAATTTTCATTTTATATTGTTAGCATTCAGTGAAATGAGATTCATAAATATAAAAGCTAAGTAGGTGGGGGGTTACAGCCCCACACCCCCCAATGTAGGAAGCTGTGCCCCCACCCCCCCAACTATATATACTAACTCCAGGATTACACTACATTTAGGGAAATGTGATTCAGTGAAATGAGTTTTCAGTGATTTCATCTTTCAGCGATTTTTTGAGGGTAAATTGAAATTCAGTGAAATGAGTTTTCAGTGAATGAATGTAGACCCATATATATATATATATATATATATATATATATATATATATATATATATATATATATATATATATATATATATACATATATCTAAGTAGGTATACCTGAGAACACAGACAGATCGAAACGCTGATGGCGAGAACACTGACACCAGAAGACCGACAATGGAAATAATCGACGGTTCAAAATCCGGATGCTGAGAACACCGACATGTGAAATGAGTGCGACTGTGTAAGTATGTGATAGTGATGGACTTTAGGATTAGGGTGCGGGTAAGATAAGAATGCATTAGGGATGGACTGTAGGGTTTGGGTAGGGGTAAGGTAAGTGTTCGATAGCGACGGACTTTAGGGTTAGAGTGCAGTAAGGTAACTGTGCGATAGTGATGCACCTTAGGGTTAGAGTTTGGGTTAAGGTTAGTGCATAGATAGTTGTTTATGTAAGGTTTAGTGTATGTTTGTAAGGTTTTTGGTGTGCTTGTGTTGTGTGTGTGTTTTATGTAGGTATTGGGTAGGTTAATGGGATGTGTGAGTTATGTGGGTAATGGCGTTATGGGATGTTGCGGTGTAGTGGGATGTGTTTGATTTGCTGGTACATTCTTGTTTATGCTTTAGTTGTGATAGTTTAGTTTATGTGTGTAATTTTGTGTAGTAGTGTGTAAGAATGCTTGGTGTGGTTTACGTTGATGTTTCTGTTTGTGTTTTGTGAGTCGGTGTCATGGTGTTCTGTAATGTAGATTGTCAGTGTTGTGTGGTTTCTGTGTTTTGGTGTCAGCGTTTTGGCTGTCAGGTTTGTGGTGTGTTGGTATAGTTTAGGTTATATATATATATATATATATATATATATATATATATATATATGATGTAGCATTTAATGGCTTTAATCATATATTTATTTATTTATTTTCAAATAACAACCAAAATACTACTGTGTAAAACTATATACTAAGTGTATACTAACACCACATTGTAAAGAATAACCTGCCCAGACTAATAGAAGATTGTATTGATTGCAAGAAGAATGGTCTATACATTTTTAAAATGGTTTAGTAACATTAGACTGTAGATAGCAATGTAAGAAAATGAATGAAATATTTCAGTAACCTTATAATTTCAGCAGTAAGTATATTATCAGTGCAGTCCTAGTTAATATGTCGATTACATTTCTTCTTCTTTTGGAAAAAAATTGCGTGTGGAAATTATGTATTTAAATTACTCAAAGGCCTTCAATACAATTAGCCATTAATTACTGACAAAATATCTGATGGAAATGAGTTAATTAGATGGTACAAAACTGTTTCCACAGTTAACCACATTAATCGTCTAAATCCACCTAACACACCAACAATGTTGCTCAGCCTCAGGAAGGCTGAGGGAATCAAACCTTGTATTACAGGGAGCAGCTCATTAAATCCTCATTGCCTTAAGTTTATGTGCTTACTACCAGAGAACTCAATGATCTGTTTTCAGAAGAGGTGTCAAGCTTGCGATAACTTGGCTTAATGATTGACTATAATGTATACTCATAAGATAAGATGATATAGCCCAACAAAAACATCAAAACATGGGTACACTTTGCAGAATAAAATGACAACTGACACATGAAGCTAGGAAAGCTGTAGCACGGAAAGTATCTATATCTAAGCTAATTCATGTTGACTACATTAGGTAATCTTCCTAAACCTATCCATACAAACTTTGAAGTGACTACAAATAGAATGATTTGTTTTCCATCTGCCATTGCTCCATCAGCCAACTGACATTCTCTAAGATCATGTGAATGACTTGCCCTACCTCACTATCTAATATACACAAAGCTCATATTTTCATTCAGTCCAGTCTACAGGAAACATTACCCAGCTCTGTCTCACAGGATGGCTTGCATTAACCCTTCATACATCCTTTTTCCCCCATGCGTTTTCTAACACAACTACTGGACAGTGAAGCCTTTTACAACCACCTTTTACAACTCTTTATATAGTCATTACCTACTTGTTTACTCCTCTCATCAGCAACCATTTATAAACCACATCACCCTATGAGAGGACTTCCATTTGGATGGCTGGGGGCTGGGGGAAGGAGGCAACAGTTGCCCTGACAACAGCTATCATCCAACATCCATGAAGTATGGTTTGGTCCCTCTTCCACAAAGTACAGTCCTTTCTTACTGCTTTGCAAGGGATGCCACTTTATAATGCCATGTGGATTTGGCTTCTCTTCCCTCAGACCAGAACCATTGAGAGAGGATGGACCATATCTCTCAATCTGCAGACACTGAAAATTGGTATAAAACCACTTGAAAAGTATGTACAGCCAGTCAAAAAATCTGGATATGTAGTCTACATACATCTGAACACCAAATAGTAAATAAACCTTCCTGCTTCCCATAGCAATGTGGGATATTACTCAGAAACACGTGTAAAAAAACAGTTATAAAAATGATGAAAAAATATAAGCACATTATCGAAGATAGAGTGTATAATCTGCAGACCTTTGTAAAATTCTACCACACGATGTCATTTATTTTTGTTTCTGGGAAAGGGAGACATAGGATTTGTATATTCTTTCTTTAAATTGTTGGTGTTATTAATTAGATAGTTATGTAGTGTGTTTTTCTGTGTTCTAGATATCTTCAAAAAACTCATGTGATATGTGGAATTCAGAAAATAAAGTGAAGAGGTAAATCAAGCTTAAAATGGGAATATACCAACAAAAATAGGTACAGCTGAGTGGCTTGACCTTAATCATCTCTGACCCATAAAACAAAATGGCGGCCCTTGCAATCCAGGGCAAACAATCTGTTGGTGGGGGAAAATTATACATTCTTTAAAAATAGGGACAGCTGAGTGGTTTGACCTTAATCATCTCTGACCCATAAAACAATCCAAGGCAAACACTCTTGGTGGGGGAGGGATGATCTGGATTTCAAGTCCCATGCCTGGTGGCTAAAGTGAGTATGCACATCATAGTGACAGCCTATAATCCTTTGTCATTTGCACATGCATATTCCTAGACAATATGCTATTTGATGGGTACTGTAAATGGCCCAGTAGAAACAAACATACCTCTCTTGTCCATTAGGCTGCATACAATCCAAAGTACTGCATATTCCTCCAGCTGGTGTCAGTGATGAACTGGCCTGGATTACATCAGTCTGCTAAGGAAAGACAAGTCAGAGTCAACTATTCATCCCTTTTGTCCCCCTCTAGCTCCTTTAGCCCTGCATTGCTACTCAAACCCTAGCCATCAGGGTCATAAGCAGGGTTTTATTTCTTTTTGCCACCCAGCAGGTCTGGCAGCTAAGAAATGCTACAAATGAATGTGCTGAAGATTAATCCATAAGTGAGAGAACAGAGCTTTCATCTACTATCTTCCAGTACTATGAAGTTATCATACCATCTTCTAGTACTATAATAGTATATAATGCCCCAACAACCCCTCGTCCCCTCGTTCTCTATATAAGTGGTATATATATAAATATATATATATATATATATATATATATATATATATATATATATATATATATATATATATATATATTACAACTCATAATAATCAATATAATTAACAGGTTTTGTGTAGTCCAAAATAACAACCAGTACATAGCCTGTTGCCTCCCCCCACTCAAACAGGACAAACTACTTACCTTTCTTTCATTTTCAGACTACTCCCTTCCTCTTGTTTTTCTTTTCTAAAATATCTTGCAGCTAATACACTAAATACCTAACCACATTTGTCAATCTCTGCTTAGTACTTCCTGGGCTTGTGTAATGCTCCCAGTAGTTCTTTTGTTTTTTTACTGTTTAACCTACAGTATACATTTGTTTAATGTCTCTGGAAACATCCTTACTTATGTCATAGCCAAAGCTTACTGATTGTTTTTTCTCAGCATTATTGTATTGCCATTCAGAGGTTGAGCCCCACTCCGTTCACCCTTGCTGCACTTAGGCTCAGTCTCCTCCACTACCCTACCATCAATTCCCAGACATCCCTTTCTACTCTATATTTACTCTATCCTAAATACACCCCTGTGCTTCCTCCAACCTATGTCTGCACCCAAATAATCAGAACATAACCCAGTACAAGTTAACCAACAATTAGCATCTCTAACCCATTCACTTAAAGTGCTACAACCCAGCATGTCATTTTAGATGTTACACTGATGTAGCTACAACTATTCTTGTCCAAGTAACATTTTACAGTGCAAACTAATATCATTAGCAAAATCTATCTCACACGACATACAAAATGATGCTGACTCAAAGCCTACTAGTATGCCTCTTCAGCTTATTATAACTCTTTACCAACTAGCATATCTCAACAGTCCTAGAAACCCACACTCACTACACCCGCATTTACCAATTCTGACAAATCTCGCAGCACTCTCACTCTACCAGCAAACCTTCTTAGACTTAAATCAAAGTATATTAATATAAGAAAGCCAATAAAACTAAAACACAAATGCATTTAGCTACATACTTTCCTTCATGAAATTTCCACAAAAAAAAAATGGTAGAGACAATCACCCAGACCCTGGCCCCACACAACAGCAAAAGCTACACTAAGAGCACACTGCTAAATGTACCATTCTCTTTTCCTCTTCCATTACCAAATTACAACCTTCTCCTAAATTTCAATCTTAGAAGCATGTGCAACAAAATCCAAGACATACATGCTTGTATGGCCAAATATTCCAAGACAGAGTCATAGATACAGAACCCTGGCTGAAAAAAAACAAACAAAAAAAAAACAAATGCCAATGCAATTACCCACCTTTTGTCAGTATAATAAGGCTTGACAGGGAAAATGAATAGACAGATGGAATTGCCATCATCTACAACAGCGGTCCCCAACTACCGGGATGCGGACCAGTACCAGTCTGTGGATCATCTGGTACAGGGACGCCAGGCACAGAGTGAAATGAAAAAGTGAATGTGTGTATATAGGTGTATGAGTCTGTCTGCATGTGTGAGTGAAGGCGTGCATGAAAGCAGAATGTGTGTGTGTGTGTGTGTGTGTGTGTGTGTGTGTGTGTGTGTGTGTGTGTGTGTGTGTGTGTGTGTGTGTGTATGTGTGATGGCTGGTCCATGGAAAGTTTTCTTAAATGAAACCTGTCCTTGGTGCAAAATAGGTTGGAGACTGCTGATCTACAAGAATTCCCTAAACATTAGCACATATGCACAGATGATAATGCAGTTTAATAACGCAGAACTACTGATCTCATACCTCAGAATTAATAATAAGAAAACACTTTATGAGCCATATATATCCATCCAGGTAATAACATTCCCATTGTGAAAAGTATTCTATACAGGATATTCCACCATATCCAACATGAAACAATAATACTAGGTGACGTAAATGTAGACTGGCAACTTATCAGTCGCAACACCCAATCTGATTCCATTAACATATGTAGTTTTAACAATTAATTACATCAGTCACTAGAGTCCACAAAGCACTGATTGACAATTAACCTTAGACTGGTTTCTTACTAATAGACCCAACAAAATTAGAAAAGCAGGCTTTCTAGACAGTTTAAGTGACCATCTACCTATGTACACAGTCAAAAGTTACAATGTCTTAGATAAACATATAATTTACAACCAAGTTCCTAAATCAACAAACCTTGGCAAAGATACTTTAATCAAAACATTAACAGAATATAATTAGATAATCTGAAATCTATGCCTCTAGACTCTGCTGTCATTCTTAAAAATTCTCAATAACCTTGCCTCAGCATGTACGAAAAGGGACAAATCCATCCCTGCACCATGATTAACAAAGGAAACTAAAATATTCATGCTACAATGTGACAAAGCCTGGAAACAGTAGTGCAAAAATAAAACACAAAATAAACTTCAACTTTTCGGACACCTAAGACATAGGACAAAATGCCAAATAAAATGTGACAAGCAATACTATCATAACAGCCCCCCCCCCCCCAACATAAACATCAGAACCCAAAACTCTACTGGTAGCCAATAAAGAAACTTTTACATCCAAGCCAACCTACCAGCCCTACCTCTATATCTATCACTACTACTGATTAATTTCCTACATAATTTAACAACTATTTTATACAGCAACAGTTAATACCTCCACTACCCTCTATCCTCAGCCATTAATTGTCAGCCCAACACAGTTTAAAAACTATTTTATACAGCAACAATTAATACCTCCACTACCCTCTACCCTCAGCCATTAGTTGTCTGTCCAGTACCTATTTCCACCATTAAAAAAAACTCCTACATAATATATTTATTTACTGAACATTTGTTTACTGGGAAAGTCCAACTTGGAACAAGCCAGTTTTCAGCAGAGGCCCAGGGAGAAATGCTCCAGATGCGTGTCTTTGTAACATGGGAGGAAACCCACATGAATGCAGGGAGGACATGCAGATGCCACACAGAAGGCACCCCAGCCAAGAATCAAACCAGAGAGCCTCTTGCTGTGAGGCAACAGCACAAATCACTGCACCACTGCGCCATCCAACTAATAGCTTTATAATCTAAAACTAACCACCATAGCTGCTGACCAACTCTCCTGGGACTACTTAAAATGACTGCAGTTGCAATTGCTTTTCCAGGCTCTATTTATCTGTGTCTGAAAAAATATATTTGTTCCATCTGGAAAAAATATTTTATTATACCTTTACACAAAGGTGGCATATCTAAAGAGTTTAATAAATACAGGCATGTTGCAATTCTTTGTCTATATCAAAATATTAGAAAAAATGTATACATGTTCAGCTTTTGCATCACCTACTTTCAATAATCTCCTCTGTGAAGTGCAACATAGTTTCAAAGCCCACCACAGTACAACCAGCACCCTCCTATAATTCAGCAACACTATAAACAAGCAGAGGAAAAATGCCAAACTAGTGTTGACTGTATTCCTAGACTTATCCAAACCTTCTCACACCGCATCACACTAATATCTACTCATGGAACTCTTTTCTATAGGTCTGCCTCTCTCAATCCTCCCTTACCTGGTTCTTTAGTTATCTTAATGAAGTCAAAAAGTACTCAAGTGGCAACAGGATTTCTCTTCCTCTGTTCTAGTTATGATAGGTATCCCTCAGGGCTCTACACTAGGACCACTTCTCTTCAATATTTTTATAATCAAGCTTTACACAGCCATAGACCAAACAAATAAGGTACAATACACATATGGTTCAGCTTTAAGATGTGCAGCTCCCAAAATATTCAGAATCTAAGAAACCACTCAAAAGTATTTCTTGCCTATAAAAACCTGTCTGAAAAATTCACACCTACTCCTTAATCCTGGGTCTATATTATAACAATGAATGATCAGATGATCGAACATTGTTATATCGACCCCTAAATCTCAAACTCAAAACAGTAAACAACCAGAACAGCAATTTTTTTTTCCCAAAGAAAAAAAATAAAAAATAAAAAAAACACTAAACACTGAATAAAGTGGGGGGCTTCACCCCCCGTACTTAAATATTACTAACTCCGAGATCACACTACAGTGGAAGAAATGGCACAACCTGGACGGCCGGCCCAGTGATTTCTTTCCCTGGGAAAAAATTTGTTGTTCCAGACGTTCGCTATTTTGCCGGTTCGACACTTGGTGTTTGAACTGACATCATTCAATCATCTGATCATTTGTTGAACTAAAGTAGGCCCTTAATCCCAGTAAAACAAAACTGATGCTCTTCACACCATAACATTATTACGTCTGTAAATAATACTAAACTGAGTTACAACCACATACTAAATTACTAGGCATTGTAATGCATCACAATCTTAAATTTCACCTTCTTATTCTTCAAACAATTAAAAAGACCCACCAGAAACTGGGCTGCCTGTACAGAGTCAAAACATACCTTAAAGACCCAACAAGAAAAACCCTGGCCTCACCCTGTTTGCTTCCAACCAGCTTATATGGCTCACCACTCCTTATAAACCTAAGCTATACACTAATATCCAAACAAGCATCCTGTTGCAACAAAGCAGCTAATTTGTTGCAAACACTCTCCTACAAACCCAACAGTGCCAAGCCTTAAAACAGCTAAACTGGCTAGAGTTTAATAATTACCTAATGCATCCTCAGCTAGTTACAGCATACAAACTGATATATTATCCTGAAAATGCCATGCATTTAAAAATATACTATTGTCCTACACCCCCCAAGAGAGACCAATGTCCAGGTGATGAATTTCTACTTAGCACTTGTAAGAGAAATAATTCATCTCACTATACTCCCATTACATCTCAACTAACACTAGCTCTACACAAGTAAATATCACTAACAAACTCCCAAGGTATAAAATCTGTCTCGAACAATACTTTACCCAGTCCTGGTCGTGCTTATGTTTGTCACCAGGTTGAGGCCTCTAGTGAGTGTATAAACTTCGTATTACCTATCCCTAACTTTTTTCCCTCCTGTACTTGAATCAATACAGCCCTAATGACTTTCCCTCATGCAAATAAATCAATACACCCCTTTTAAACATTACTGCTCAGCTCTCTCTTTTGTTTCTCCAGCTGTGCCCAATTCACCACTCTACCCTAATCATGCATTCCCTATATACCTAAATTATAAACCTTCCAGATACACCAGTTGGAAACATGCTTCCTAGATAGAATTAATCCTGTATCCTGCTCTCTCACTCCAGTGGTTTTACCACTATCATCCTTTACAATACTAATATCCTCCCTCATACATAATTTTACAACTTACTTCTGAAGTATACTCTTCATTATATTTCTTGAATTCTTTACAAATGTTTCTGTACTGAAATGTAAAAACAGTAAACGTCTTGACAACAATTCCCCTTCTACAGTATAAATCCATTTGCTTCCTGCAAGAATTTAGAGCTGAAAGAACTGTATATAATTATACATGTTGATGTCAACACTTTATTGTATATACCTACCTTGTAACAATTTTTATGAGAAAGGTAACTGCTGTTTTTCTGAAAAATGACTGAAATTCGCTTGTTAATATAAATGTACAGCAATGGATTTTTTTTCCCTTTAGCCTTCTATGAAGATGGGCTTTTCATTGTCAGACTTTTCTAGTCATCAAAGACAAATCAATCAATCAATCAATCAATCAATCACAATGCTTACTGAAGCTAAACTTACTTACACTGTTCCTACATTCTAGAAAGCACTGGAACACTATAACATTAGGACTGGTATTACCCATGCAAGTTTAGCTCTTTGCATTTCCTTGCTTATTGTATCATGAGTTGTAATGACCTACTGCTTTCCTGACTGCTTTTCATATAAAACTGCTGTTATACACATTCCACTAGAAGTTGAACATACTGTGGAACAGCCAGATCATTGAAAATAAGCATTAGCGACATCAGTTATGCTATGCAAATGTACAAAAATTGCTACTCACAAGATGCTTTGCCTAAAAGTTTGGTGTTAATTGATTATATAAACTTAGCAGGCTTCTCTACCCTTGGTCAAGTAAGAAAAAGACAAGGCGTCAATGCAAGGATATATATATATATATATATATATATATATATATATATATATATATATATATATTCCCATTCTGCAACTCCCCAACCTTCATATGGAATTACTTCTAGCACGTTATTTTTTTTTAGGCATTACAGACACAATCAAACTGTAGTGTTACTATATTCAAATAAATGTATGTGGGATGCAACAAAGCTTGTGTGAGTATGTTTGCCTGTGTGTATATTTTTTGTCTATTTCCTGCAGTTTCAGCGTGTTTTGACTCAACAGTTCATGCAAGAACTGACTTAACATTGTCAGTAACACCGATGTTATCTTCATAATAGATTCTGGGTTGCCAACTGTTTCATTAAATCCAGTTTTGTCAAGATTCTTTGAGTAGTTCCTCATTCAAGTGATAGAACAGAAAGATAATGATTTCTGGAAATTTGGTCATACTGACAGCACATTCTGGTGAAAGAGTAAATGGAAAAGTCTAATTGTCAATTGAACATTTTTTTTTATTTACTTTGATTTTGAACAATTTCAGACTTAGTTTATTTGAATAAGTGGGACAGGGAGGCAAAGCCCTCACAATGGGTGCAGGATGCATTTTTTTTAAGTCTTTCACTGTTGTGCTGCTTGACTGAGTGAGTTGTCTGCTGAAAAGGTGACAGTTTATTAGGTCTGGATAAGTGAATACATGAGTGGTGTAGCTAGATCAGGATAAAGATGGCTGCAGCATGGGTTGCAAAGTTTTACAAAGTTGGAAGATCCCAATTAGTTTTTAGTGCATTACTGAATATTCCATTTGCATTCAGAACTGAGGTGCTGCATTGGTCCATGTCTTAACTGCATTTACAGTAAGAATTAAAGGCTGAAATGCTGGAGCACTCCACGTGCTATAAACTGTAGCAGCCACTTGTTTGTAGCAAACAGTTTGTCACAGTTTAAAAGGAAAGGAGACCCTTTTTTGCTTCTCAAGTCCTCAAAGCATTTTTTTTCTCATCAACTTAAAGTTGAGGAGTACACCAGATAAGTAGACAGTAGCAGGAACAAAAAAAAAAAAAATATATATATATATATATATATATATATATATATATATATATATAAAATCTATGAATCTGGAAGCCAGCACTGATCTGATAGCTACAAGTGAAATGTAGTAATTTCATCTGTTTTTCTTTTTACCCTCTCAGCATAGCTACTTTATAATTCTTATTTTGCTGCATGAATGACTTGCTTAATAACAAGTAGGTGTTTCAAATAGTTTTACAAGAAACTGTTGAGTTGATTATGCCATTATATCATTTATACTAAGGTGATAACTTAATGTTTGACAAGTGGGTATTTATTTTAATAGTTATAGCCTTAAGTGCTTATCCTAAAGCAAATTTACTGAACGTCACTATGATATTAGATTTCGGGTCTATATCAGCATTTCGAAAATTTAATAGGTCGAATCACTAAATGTCGAACTGAAATGATCAACCTATTACATTTTCGAATGCTGATAAAAAAAAAAAACAAAACAAAAAAAAAACTAAAGGGTGTAGGCAGGGGGGCAAGCCCTCCTGCACCCCCCACTCCCCACTACTTAAATATACCAACTCCAAGACCGCACTACATTGAAGTAAATGGAAATCTCCCCTTAATGTGATTTCCATTTACCCATTCGATGTTCTGTACTTTCAACATTCTTGAAGCGACAATATCGTATTCGATATTGTCAGCATTCAAAATGCTGATATAGACACTTAGATTTCATATTATTATACTGCACTTATCCATCACAAACTAACCAGATCACATTTTCAGTGTTAGGGCTGCAATCTAAAATATGCTTTCAGAAAAAATAATATAAAGGCTTCTGATACTAGTAGTTCTTTTCATATGATGTCTTTATCATGTCAAGTGAAATAACAAAAAAATACGACTGTTAAAAACATGTTTCTCTGTTGTGGTTGTAAATATTTCAGAAGGGAAAAAATCATGTTGCTTAGTTTCTTCTAGAAAACCTGCCATTTGCAGCATTCAAATGTTCTTGTAAATCTGCATTCCTTCCATGCTCATTAATGTGACATTTAGTAAAACAGACAACTGCTGTGCCTTCCGGTATGGGTGGAGGGAACGGATTCCAGTTTTTTAGAAAAACAATAAAAAAACAAAACTTGAGTCTTGTTTTAGTTATTTTGCAAGTTATCTTCGGTTTATTGCAGTGTTATAATCATCTAATGCCAGACAATATGAATTACTCAGAAAAAAAAATCTAGCCAGCATATGTATTAGATCATAATTATTTCCATATAAGGATACATTATTATCCCCATAAAGCACACAGATTTATAGACAGATGGATATAGATATATGTACAGCTACACCCAGGCATACAAGTTGGTTTCAAACTGAAAACCGATGACAAACCATAAGAGAGGACTGTCGAACTGAGCCAGCAGACAGAAGAATGTAATCTCAGTGACAGATGTACTGTGAGTGAACCTAATTAGAAGTATCACTGTGTATGTCTAATATGTTTTATTTTTACAGAACTTGTGAAGGGAAGTCCCAAAGTGAAAACTGAAATTACGTCTACACGTACAAACACACACACACACACACACACACACACACACACACACACACACACACACACACACACAAACACCAACAGCTAGAAGGATGACAGAGACACAGACAGAAAGATACATTTTTTGCTTATTTTTTCGAGTTATTTGTAGCAGTTTGTCTACTGCATACTTTTCTAGCTAGTTTCACTGTGTGAGGTATTAACTGGAAATTGTCCATTTTTATTAAGCATCTGTTTGGTTTGTTTGATTCTGATAACTTTTTTTCAGCTAAAAGCTTTCTCTAGAGGCTCCTTTATCTGTTTAAAATTTTCATTTAAAGGCTCTCTGCTGCTTTTCTTCTGTAAGAAACATTTTCTGCAGTTTGTTTCAATCTAAGTAGTGTGGATATTTGTAGCATTGTCCATATTCAGGCTTGTGTTTGGGACTAGTGTTTGTGGAGGCTGTGTGTCTGAGCACATGTTTAAGGGACATCTTGGTTTAGCCAAAGCCTTAGGCATTTCAGTGAGAGAGGATTGTTTAAGGTCATTGGCTGACTGGGGTCACCTGGACTACAACTTAGAGTAAGCAGCTCATTGGTTCTTTTGAGCTTTTTTTTAAAGTTGTCTCAGGTTTCAACTTTCTGTTACCTAATAAGTTAAGTTTGTGAGTGTTTCTGCCATTTCGCACTGAGCTAATCGAAGGAAGGACACTGAGCAAACTCGGATCTATAATATATAACATTAAGTATCCTGTTTTTTTGCTTATTTTTTCGAGTTATTTATTGCACTTTGTCTATTGCATACTTTTATAGCAAGTTTCACTGTGTGTGAGGTATTAACTGGAAATTGTCCACTTTTAGTAAGCATCTATTTGGGTTGTTTGATTCTGATAACTGGTTTGCAGTTAAAAGCTTTCTCTAGAGGCTCCTTTATATGTTTAAAACTTTCATTTAAAGGCTCACTGCTGCTTTTCTGCTGTGAGAAACATTTCTGCAGTTTGTTTTTCACCTTCACTCCCTATTTGTATGCTGTTCTTATAGTTGGTGGCTTTGCGGTTACCCGCCCCTACTGTAAATTTGATCTGGGGCACTCCTCCCAGTCTAGTGTTATTAGCCCATTCTACCTAATACAGGGAGAACATTTGAGAAGGATGTTTCTGCTCCTCCTTTCTTTCTTTCTACTTTAGAAAAAATGTTCTAAGCTTGTTTCCTGCCTTTCCTGTGGATAGTCTAGTCTAGATACAGATTTGCTCTGTCTAGGACTGTTTGTGGACTTCTGACCCCCCCCCCCCCAAGTCTTTCTGTGCTGGATGGAAGCCCTTAATTTTGTTTCTTAGAACTAGCCAGTTTTTTTGTTTCAGCATTCATGTCTGTTTCTTTGAGCTCAGCACTTGTTCAAACTCATTGTAAGCACTAAATAAGATACAAATTACTACAGCACTCAACTTTTCTCACTTTTCTAGAGGAAAACAGTTTTTAGTACTTAATAAATAAGCACCTATCCAGGCATGTCTAAGGGTCAGCTCCTGGTGTTTTCTCCTGTCTACCTGATGAATCTGGGCATCTTGGGGCAATGCAGCAATTGCCTTATGTACACAGACAGCCCTCTCTACAACCTGTGAGAGATGCACTTGTATAGCCAAACTGGAAGCAAAGCTCTCTTCACCCAAAACTGGACTAGACAGTCAAGAGTAGAAGGAAAACATTTGCACCATATCACACTCATCACATAGTCCCTCAAAACTTACACCATGAAAACACACACATAGAAACAAAAACACACACCTACATTCATGGAGGGTCTCAGTAAAAACCTGCCCAAGCAACAGGGGCCTCCAAAGCAGAAACACAAGCAACCTCCACCCCCCCCCAACACAACCCAAATGACACATAGCCCACAAACTCAATGTGACACTCAACCACAGCCCATAAGGTATAACAATGTACCCAACACTCTAGTCATAGGTGACTCTATAATCAGGCACACTGATGTTCAATTCAGCAGGTTAAACAAGGAGCAAGTTACTGTCAGCTGCCTGTCAGGTGCCAGGATCTGCCACATAATGCATGCATTCAGGTCACTCCACAAATAGTACAAATATGACTCTGTCATTGTCCATGTTGGTGTGAATGACCTGAGACGTACCTCCCTGGACTACATGAAAAGGGACATGGAGGAGCTGTCCAATCTTGTAGCCCAGGCAGGTATGACCCTAGTCCTGAGTATCATCCTACCATCACCCAGAATGATACCACAGTACAAGGACAAAATGATTGACTTTAACAATTGGCTAAGCTTCTGGTGTCATTCTAAGGGGATCTGGTATCTGTCTGGCTGGGATGCCATTATCAACAAACCACGATGCTTTGCCAGAGATGGCCTGCACCTGTCGCCCCTGGGATTCCAGATACTGGCTAAAGCTCTAGCCACTGCTATAGTGCCTTTTTTTAGGCAAGGTTCAAATGACAAATTCACCACTGAAACAGGTACAAGCAAGCAGCATCTGAGGGTATTGCTACTTAATGCTAGAAGTCTAAACCTCAAAGATCTGAGGATTTTGGTGATTTGAGTGCAAACTGTTCAAGTGAGTTGCCCCTGTTCATTTTTCTCAATTTTGGCAACTACCTGGTGAACATAAAGCAGGGTTGTCCTATTATTAAGGATTTCAAGCTTTGTAGCAATGCATCGGTTTAATGATAACTTGGGATAACTCAAATTGTAGTTGTAAATCACATGCCCCAGGATATATTTTGATCCTGGAAAATTAGGTCAACCTAAACTATAAGGTCAGTTTCCTCCCACCATTACTGGGAAAACATATTAATCTTGTTACTTTCTGGATATAAATTCACTGATCATTACCCAACCCCCCAGGTAGAGTTCTAACGGATCCAACAGGGCACTTGTCAACCATATTCCTGGTAGACGACAAAGCTATATCCTGAAATTAATCCTCCCCACCCCCATTGGACCACCGTAAACTCCCAAACAATAGTTCTTAAGAAAGTGCAAACTAAACCCCATGTAAACAGAAAGTTCCTTCCGGTATGGGTGGAGGGAACGGATTCCAGTTTTTTAGAAAAACAATAAAAAAACAAAACTTGAGTATTGTTTTAGTTATTTTGCAAGTTATCTTCGGTTTATTGCAGTGTTATAATCATCTAATGCCAGACAATATGAATTACTCAGAAAAAAAATCTAGCCAGCATATGTATTAGATCATAATTATTTCCATATAAGGATACATTATTATCCCCATAAAGCACTCAGATTTATAGACAGATGGATATAGATATATGTACAGCTACACCCAGGCATACAAGTTGGTTTCAAACTGAAAACCGATGACAAACCATAAGAGAGGACTGTCGAACTGAGCCAGCAGACAGAAGAATGTAATCTCAGTGACAGATGTACTGTGAGTGAACCTAATTAGAAGTATCACTGTGTATGTCTAATATGTTTTATTTTTACAGAACTTGTGAAGGGAAGTCCCAAAGTGAAAACTGAAATTACGTCTACACGTACAAACACACACACACACACACACACACACACACACACACACACACACACACACACACACACACACACACCAACAGCTAGAAGGATGACAGAGACACAGACAGAAAGATACATTTTTTGCTTATTTTTTCGAGTTATTTGTAGCAGTTTGTCTTCTGCATACGTTTCTAGCTAGTTTCACTGTGTGAGGTATTAACTGGAAATTGTCCACTTTTATTAAGCATCTGTTTGGTTTGTTTGATTCTGATAACTTTTTTTCAGCTAAAAGCTTTCTCTAGAGGCTCCTTTATCTGTTTAAAATTTTCATTTAAAGGCTCCCTGCTGCTTTTCTTCTGTAAGAAACATTTCTGCAGTCTGTTTCAATCTAAGTAGTGTGGATATTTGTAGCATTGTCCATATTCAGGCTTGTGTTTGGGACTAGTGTTTGTGGAGGCTGTGTGTCTGAGCACATGTTTAAGGGACATCTTGGTTTAGCCAAAGCCTTAGGCATTTCAGTGAAAGAGGATTATTTAAGGTCATTGGCTGACTGGGGTCACCTAGACTACAGCTTAGAGTAAGCAGCTCATTGGTTCTTTTGAGCTTTTTTTTTAAAGTTGTCTCAGGTTTCAACTTTCTGTTACCTAATAAGTTAAGTTTGTGAGTGTTTCTGCCATTTTGCACTGAGCTAATCGAAGGAAGGACACTGAGCAAACTCGGATCTATAATATATAACATTAAGTATCCTGTTTTTTTGCTTATTTTTTCGAGTTATTTATTGCACTTTGTCTATTGCATACTTTTATAGCAAGTTTCACTGTGTGTGAGGTATTAACTGGAAACTGTCCACTTTTAGTAAGCATCTGTTTGGGTTGTTTGATTCTGATAACTGGTTTGCAGTTAAAAGCTTTCTCTAGAGGCTCCTTTATCTGTTTAAAACTTTCATTTAAAGGCTCACTGCTGCTTTTCTGCTGTGAGAAACATCTCTGCAGTTTGTTTTTCACCCTCACTCCCTATTTGTATGCTGTTCTTATAGTTGGTGGCTTTGCAGTTACCCGCCCCTACTGTAAATTTGATCTGGGGCACTCCTCCCAGTCTAGTGTTATTAGCCCATTCTACCTAATACAGGGAGAACATTTGAGATGGACGTTTCTGCTCCTCCTTTCTTTCTACTTTAGAAAAAATGTTCTAAGCTTGTTTCCTGCCTTTCCTGTGGATAGTCTAGTCTAGATACGGATTTGCTTTGTCCAGGACTGTTTGTGGATTTCTGACCCCCCCCAAGCCTTTCTGTGTTGGATGGAAGCCCTTAATTTTGTTTCTTAGAACTAGACAGTTTTTTTTGTTTCAGCACTCATGTCTGTTTCTTTGAGCTCAGCACTTGTTCAAACTCATTGTAAGCACTAAATAAGATACAAATTACTACAGCACTCAACTTTTCTCACTTTTCTAGAGGAAAACAGTTTTTAGTACTTAATAAATAAGCACCTATCCAGGCATGTCTAAGGGTCAGCTCCTGGTGTTTTCTCCTGTCTACCTGATGAATCTGGGCATCTTGGGGCAATGCAGCAATTGCCTTATGTACACAGACAGCCCTCTCTACAACCTGTGAGAGATGCACTTGTATAGCCAAACTGGAAGCAAAGCTCTCTTCACCCAAAACTGGACTAGACAGTCAAGAGTAGAAGGAAAACATTTGCACCATATCACACTCATCACATAGTCCCTCAAAACTTACACCATGAAAACACACACATAGAAACACAAAACACACACCTACATTCATGGAGGGTCTCAGTAAAAACCTGCCCAAGCAACAGGGGCCTCCAAAGCAGAAACACAAGCAACCTCCACCCCCCCAACACAACCCAAATGACACATAGCCCACAAACTCAGTGTGCCACTCAACCACAGCCCATAAGGTATAACAATGTACCCAACACTCTAGTCATAGGTGACTCTATAATCAGGCACACTGATGTTCAATTCAGCAGGCTAAACAAGGAGCAAATTACTGTCGGCTGCCTGTCAGGTGCCAGGATCTGCCACATAATGCATGCACTCAGGTCACTCCACAAAAAGTACAAATATGACTCTGTCATTGTCCATGTTGGTGTGAATGACATGAGGCGTACCTCCCTGGACTACATGAAAAGGGACATGGAGGAGCTGTCCAATCTTGTAGCCCCGGCAGGTATGACCCTAGTCCTGAGTATCATCCTACCATCACCCAGAATGATACCACAGTACAAGGACAAAATGATTGACTTTAACAATTGGCTAAGCTTCTGGTGTCATTCTAAGGGGATCTGGTATCTGTCTGGCTGGGATGCCATTATCAACAAACCACGATGCTTTGCCAGAGATGGCCTGCACCTGTCGCCCCTGGGATTCCAGATACTGGCTAAAGCTCTAGCCACTGCTATAGTGCCTTTTTTTAGGCAAGGTTCAAATGACAAATTCACCACTGCAACAGGTACAAGCAAGCAGAATCTGAGGGTATTGCTACTTAATGCTAGAAGTCTAAACCTCAAAATGCACTCACTCGAGGCACTCCTTAAAATGGAAAACATCGACATCTGTGCAGTGACAGAGACCTGGTTCAAGGCTCCAGAGATTGCCCCTGCATTACCACGCTATAATTCATACCACACTTTTTGGCAACCTAACCTGGACTGAAACACTAAAGGCAGAGGTGTGTCCATATTCATTAAGGATATCCACACCTCCAAGCTAGTTGCTCAGCATAATGCATCCGAGATTATCCAAGTGCAACTAACTCTGGGCAATACCGCAATCCAAATTGTAGCTTGCTACAGATCCCCCACCATGCCCCAGGATTCCCACTCCTCATTTCTTGATACACTGGAAAATATTAGGGTACAACCTAACACCCTAATAATGGTCAGTTTCAACTACCCCACCATTAACTGGGAAAACTACTCATGTACCAACTCTTGTGCTAAACGTTTTCTGGAATTCATAAATTCCATTGCCTTGGATCAACTTATCCACACCCCACCAGGGTAGCAGTATCCTAGACCTGGTTAATACCAACATGGGCAACCGATGCTCCACACCAGAGATCAATTCCTCGTTGGTCAGATCCGACCACAAGCTAATCATCCTAGAAATTCACATCCCTCCCCCACCCCCCATTAGGGAAACCACCGTAAAAAACTTCTCCAAAGCCAACTTCACGCTTCTTAAGACAGAAGTGGTAAACTTCACAACACCCACACTGATAGACAATAGAGGTATAACTGCTGAATCCTACATAAATGCACTTTATAAGCACTTACATGAGTGCATGGATCATGCAATCCCTAACAGAACCAAGATACTATCCTCCAAAAAAAGGAAGCCAATCTGGTGGTCCCCCACCTTAAACAAACTCTACAACAGAAGAAAGAAACTGTTGCAAAAAAGAGTAAAATCCCATGATTGGAGGAACTCCCTGGTCAGCTGCAGTAAGAAGCTGAGATCCCTCATAAAATCCTCCAAAGCTAGTTACAAAAACAAAATCGCCACTGACTCTAAAGACAACCATAAAGCATTCTATAGCTATGTCAAGAACCTCACTGGCAACACTCAGATCTGCTCAGAGTTACAGCACAATGGCACTAAATATACAGAACCAACTGATATTGCCAACTTCCTGGCAGATAGGTTCAGTGCTAACTTTAACCCCCCCTCTCATCCCCAAAAGGGCCAATCTCTATACTAGAAGAATGCAAAGTTCCTTTAATCACAGTTGCAGAGGTAAAAAAACAAACTCTCCAAAGCCAAGAACACAGCATCCATGGGACCTGACAACATCCAGGCTGTGTTCTACATGAACTGCAGAATGAACTGGCACTCCACCTAAGTACCATGTTCAATCATAGCCTCACCTCAGGCTATGTGCCCGCTGAATCGTGCATAGTGACGGTTATTCCACTCCACAAAGGGGGAGCCACCACGTAGCTTGGAAACTACTGCCCCATTAGCCCAACGAGCCTGGTCTGCAAGGCTATGGAACTTATAAACAATGACATTGGTAATCTCCAAACTCAGGACCCCACCCAGTTTGGTTTGTAGAAGGCAGATCATGTCTCCTAAACCTGATAGCCTTCTTTGAAGCGGTCACCAAAGCCGTAGATGAGGGTAAGGTGGTTCACACAGCCTATCTAGATCTTGCCAAGGCTTTTGACACCATCCTCCACTCTGGAATTATAGATAAATACACCAAACTAGGTATAAATCCCTATGTCACAAGATGGGTTGCCAACTGGCTCACTGACAGAATCCACACTGTGAAAGTCGCAGACTCCAAATCCAACTTCAGACCAGTGACAAGTGGAATACCACAGGGTTCAGTCCTGGGTCCCCTCCTGTTTGGTATCTACTTCTCTGAAGTACAGGCTAACACAGAAGGTCTTTGGCTAACAAAGTTTGCAGATGACTGCAAACTAACAGCCATAATCAAAACTCCAAAAGATGTGGACATCCTACAGAAGGGCCTCACTGAGACATATGCCTGGTGTCAAAGCCATGGCCTCAAGCTCAATGCCAAAAAGTGTATTGTCATCCCTTTTGGTAAAAACTCTGTACCCATGAACTACCACATAGGCGGTAGTCTACTTAACACCAAAAGTGTGATAATAGACCTTGGGACACAGCTGGACAGTAGTCTCTCCTTTGATAATCACATCGCCACAGTAGTCAGGAAATCCATCTACGTGGCACACCTCATCACAAAAGGTTTCTCATCCAGGAAAAAAAGAGGTCATTTTTCCCCTCTACTCATCACTCATTAGACCCATTATAGAGTACAACACCCCTTTTGGTATGTACCTCACAAGACATCTACAACAACTGGAAAAGCCACAGAAATACCTCACAAAGAGGATTACCGGCCTCAAACAGATGCCCTACACAGACCGTCTCAAAAAACTGCAGCTTTACTCCATCGCATATCGCCTACTCAGAGGAGATCTCTGCCTAACACACAAAGCTATGTCAAACCCAGGACATTTGGACATGCTCCACTTAAAGAAATCCCAATCCCCCTGAGCTACACGCTCTAGGGACCTAAACCTTGTCACCACAATAAACAGAACATGCTCGAGGGATAGATTCCTGTCCCAGAGAATTCCCATACTCTGGAACAAACTACCTATCTATATCAAACAAAGCTCCTTATTAGCACTCTTCAAGAAAAATATTGATGATTGGATGTGAAATAGGAAATTCACCCTGGGGATCACTTCTGTGGCTCTGTTCGACAGTGGCACAGGAAAATAATTTTCTTGGGTGGCGAAAGCCAGGGTACCTTTTGGCTAGGCTTATATAGGCCCTTGGGCCAATAGCCTGGTACCTACCTATGTACCTATGAACCTATATAACTATATAGAGAAGCAAACAGGTATATAAGTAGATAGCGAGCCATATCAAACTGTTGCTGTTAGTGTGACATTCATTTGCATAGTCAACTTTGATTCCTGGAAGATCAGAAAACTCTTAGGCTCTGTTCCCCAAACCATATGCTTCCATTCATATTCTATTGCTGACAGAGCAGCACAGCATAAAGAGAGTGCTGCACTATTGAGGTGCCAGATATGGGATGACACATTAAGTTAAGACCATGTCTACCTGTGTTGGTAATAGGTGAGGAGTATATAAAAAAAAAAACATGGCACTTAACAAAAAAAAGAAGCTTTAATTAAAATGTCTCATGTCATTACAGAAATCTTGCCTACATTGATTGCCAGTCTAATAAAACTAATTGATCAAAACTGCTTTTTTAATTGTAGAAATTTAGCTTCACCCTAACTAATGAAAAATTTAAAATAATATTCTTTCACTGGGCAACAACCCCTGACATCCTCATGCCCCCTGACCTAAATATACTAACTCCACCGATACAAAACAGTGGAGAACTGCCCAAAACTGTCTACAGTGAAAAGTCTTCCTGCTGTTGCACAGAGGATATGGGTGAAAAAAGTACATAAACTTCCTGCAGCAGGACATAACAAAAGTTGAAGTAACACTCAGCCCACCATTAAATCAGTTCAAACTTTTGCACAGAAAATATGAACATTCCAAAATCTGAAGAAATTCAGAGTTTTGTGTCTGAAGAAGCCTTGTAAGATAAGCAAAGATTCCCTCACAGCAGCCTGTAGGAGACTGAATACAGAAACAGAGCTTTTAGGCAATTGGTGTTTGACAGGATATTCATGCCCTGAATTCTCCTGGACAGAAATCTTTGTTGGCATTCCAACTGTTGGAAGTGTCTAAATAGATGCATGCCAAAGTGGGCATTGTATTCAATGACAGGTCTGATAAGGGCTGAGTAGTGTGTTACTATAAATTCTTTGGACCTAGATGGTATACCCTTACCTATAAGTTGGGCAATGTGGACTGAATTTTATTTCCTATAATCTTAGCTATGTGTTGCTCAAACTCAGATTGCTGTCTACGTATGTTCCCAGATCTCTTAGTACTGGCTTGATTTTTAGGGGAGTTTTATGAAAGGAGTAATTAACTTGGGCTGACAGTTTGCTAAATGGCATTATAATGCATTTTTTGTCATTTAGTTTTAGTCTATGGCTTTGTCACCAGTCATTTGCGTTTGTTAAACTCACTAGCAAGATGTTGAAGTTTTGGGGGAGGCTCTGTAATAGTTCCCAATTTACAGTCATCTGTGAATTTGGTAAGCCAGAGACCCTGAGTGTTAACTTTGGCTTCCAAGCACAGAGACCTGGGGTACTCCTCTGGTGACTGGTCACTTGGTGGAGGTGGTCTCACTAAGTCTGACTTCTTGGGTCCTGTCTGTGTGCCAGATGGAAATCCAGTTAATTATATAAGGATTTACTTCTAGTTCATAGATATTGTCACAAATGCCTGAATGGGTTATTGTATCAAATGCTTTAACTGGGTCAGGATAAACAGTATGCACTATTTTACCTTCATCCATTCCCTTGGTGACCCTGTCAAAAAAGTCACAAGGTTAAGTAGGCATGACCTTCCCTCAACAAAGCAAATTGGGATGGGTCCAGTGTATGTAGTTTGCCAATGTCTTTCTTTATCATTTCCATTATAATTTGTTTAATGCCTTGGCATTTTAGGCTTGTTAGACTGATAGGTCTGTAGTTCCCTGGGCTGGTTGATGGTCTGCCCTTGTGGAGGGAAATGGCTGTTGTGGTCCTCCATGCACTTGGAATGTAGCCTGTTTCAAAGCTGTAGCTGAGGAGTATCTCAAGTGGTCCTGAAAGGTCATGTTTTAAGATCAGGAAACAATCTGAAATGTTGTCAGGACCCATGGAGCTCCTGTTCTTAGCTTTAGCACATGTTGCCAGCACCTGGTCCCTGCTGATAACTGGAGCAGGTATGTTAGTGTGGATTTCACCTTGTGGAACTGTGCAGAGTGGGAAGTGAAGTTTAAGCTGAATTTATCAGCCAATAGATTTGCTATGTCACTGTGACTGGTGAAGGTCGTGCCATTCACCACCACTTCAGCACACCGCTTTGTGTTACCTCTAAGATTCTGGACATAGCTGAAGAATCTCTTGGCCTGCGAGGCCATTCTGACCTATTAGTTTGCATTGCTGGATTTAATTAGATCTCCTAATTTCTTGTTTAGTTGTATAAAAGAGCACTTGTCTTTAGGGGAGTTGCTCTTCCAGATTTTGGCCACGAGTTTTCTACTTTATTATATACCTTACTTAGGTAAGGATTTCACCACTGTAGTTTGGTTTTAGTGTTTGTTTTGGGTTTATTTCTGGAAGGTATGGCAGCTTGTATGTAGCCAGTCACATGTTTGTATAGGGACTCTGAATAATTCTGCACAGGTAGCTGTGGTCTCATGGTTACAGGGAGCCTTGAATTTTGACAAACTCTCAATTAGTAGGATGTAATTTACCTTTGAATAGTTCATGTTACTGGTTTAGCTTGATTACCCAGGGTGATTTATACTTCAAATGAGAAAGTTTTGTGATCTGGGTGAAATGTTTTCTCATGTTGTGATTACCAGATCCATTATGTGTGATTCTGTGTTTGGAGCATCCTCTATCTATTCCAGAATGTGGAATGCTCTCCCATTTTGCTGAGTACTAGATCCAGTATATTTGATCCTCTGGAGTGTCTACTATCTGTTCCAGTGTGTTTGTGTCAATAAAGTACAGAAAGTGTTCTGCCTATAAATTTGAGGCAGTGTAAATTCACAGTCTATAGAGGGTTAATTAAAGTCATCCATGAATAGGGAGTTTGTTTGGATGGTGAGTGCCTCTAGTAGTTTTAGGTATGCGTTGTGAAACTCTAGGGGCATTGATGGTGAGGAGTGACTTGCTCATTGATAAACTCCATGGTATCAACCTGTTTAACTATCCTGGAGGTATGTTTGTTGCTAACATCCACCTTTGACCCCAGTCTGTGCTATTGTTGGGTTAAGTGTGTGGAAGGCACTGTAGCCTTGCACTGCCAGAGCACTTTCTGTGTCTTTCTACCAAGTCTCTGTCACAGCACTGATGTCTACATTTTCCAGAGTGAGGAGGTCCTGAAGGGCATGGAGTTTTTTGTTTAGGCTCAGAACATTGAACAATAAAACCTTACAGCTGCTTGTAGACTTTTTACTATGTTGGTAGTTTTGTTTTTTTGGCGTTGCCTAAAAAAGGCTCTAAGGGGGTAGAAAAAGTTTTAGCTAATATCTGAAAGCCTAGGGAGGACAGGGAAGACCATCCTTAGCAAAGCAATTTGGTCTTTTGACTTGCTCTCCCATGCTGACAGATATTGAGTTCCCCAGGAGTGACACCAGAAACTAAGCCAATCATTAAAATCAATAATTTTATATTCATGCTGTGGCATCATAATTGGTGAAGATTGATCACTGCTCATTGCAAGGCTCATACCTAACTGTGGCACATATTCCAAGAGCTCCATTATGTCTCTTGTCAGATTCCATTGAGGTATGTCTCAGGTCATTTGCACCCAGATGGACTGTGATAGAATTATATTAGTACTTGCGGTACAGTAACATGATCACATGCATGATATTGCAAATGGGCAACTAACAGTTACCTTCTCCTTGTCTAACCTGGTGAGTGGGGCATCTGTGTTTTATACAATGGAGTCCCCGATGACAAGAGTATTATGTAAAATATATGCTGGCCTTAGGGTCTTTGCTCTTGGGGAACAACTGACTGTTGGATTATGTGAGGTGTCTGTGTTGTTTTTGGTGTGTGCTTTAGTGGTTGCTGAGAAGCAGTACTGCCATTAGGTGACTTTGGAGGTCATTGAGATTTGGCAAGCTTTCTTTTAAATGCCTCAGCATAAGAAAAACTGGGTGTGTGGTGAGCAGTGTGTGTGTGAGGGATGTAGTGTGGGTATTCTTGACGACCTTCTTTGAATGTGAGATTTTTGTTTCCAAATGAGTTGTGTATTTACATCTTTTGCATTTTGTGTTATTTTATTTAATAATTAACTAGTTATCTGATAGCATGAGACAATTGCTACATAGCCTTAATATGCCCAAATATAACAAGATGATCATTTTGTCTGGTCCTGTAATAAGGTGGGATGTTAACGACTAAGCTTTGGGTTTTAACAGGCATCTCTTAGGTTTGTTTCTAGGCTTAAGGGCAAGATGTTATATAGTGCTATGATATGGTAGGCTATTCAAAGTGCAAGCTAGCTGCTTAGAGGCAGACCATATTCTGTCAGGCCTATTACACATTTGCAAGTTCAATGGTATCATAAACACCTGATTGAGGGATGCTAATCTCTTTTGCAAAATAAAGAGAACACCTTTAACACAAAGAATACTGCTTCTATGAAACTGTCTTCCATTAAAATAAAGAAGAATATTTCTCTTACTCAATTCAAATGTAATTTGAATAAATGGGTGGGTAATCAGATTCACCCCTGGTTTAACATCCCTGTCCCTCAGATAGGAGAAACATGTAAATGTTCCAAAATATCCATGTCCGGCTTATCTCTAGCTTTTTAAGATTCTCACAGTTTAGTAGCCTATTACATTCCTGTGAACATAGGACGTACAATGGCATTAAGGCATTTGCAACATTTAGGGACACTGTGTAGAATGTGATTAGTGGTCCCTAGATCCACTGGTCCAAGTTGTGCCCAATAGGGTAGGTAGGAACTCTACTTCACATGGATGGGGAGCCTGTTCCAGAGAATAGGAATTCTCTGAGAAACATATCTGTCTCTCTAACATGTTCTATTTATATTTCAAGCAAAATTTAGGTCTTTTAGTCAGATAGTTCTGCTGCTGTTTGTTTTGCAGATGTGCAAAATGTTCATCAAAATTGATCTACTTCACAAGTTCAAAGTTTCAAAACTTTGAACTACAAGTGGTCAAGACCATAAGATCAAAGTTTTGAAACACATAGAGAGCCGTGAACAAACTTTCTATGTTGATGGTGTCTCTGTGACTGATGAAACAGTTAACACAGTAGATTATCAGTTGGCAGCAAAGAGTGAAATATTTGTACTGTTCAGGTTAATGAGAAATGTATACAGCTTAAAGTAGACACTGGATCCAAGTGCAATGTTATATCAGCACAAATGTTTGCCAAAGTAAGAGCTGGTGCTAAACTTGATTCATCAAAGTGTGCAACATTAGTTGCTTATGGTGATGAAGATATTCAAACGGATGACGCTGTAGTTCTCACATACTATTCTTCTGAGAACGGCTATGACTTGCAGTTTTACATAGTCAAAAGACACGTGCAGTCATTGTTAGGCCTCAAGGACACTTTAAGAATGGGATTGATATAATTTAATAAAGAGGCCCATCGTATAAGTCTGAACAACAGCAAGTTTTACACAGACTATATTTAGTGAATATGCTAATATTTTCACAGATGAGCTTGGCAAACTTCCAGTCCCATATCTGTGAAGTTAAACTATGAAGTAAGTCCAGCTGTCAAACTAGCAAGGAAGGTTCTGGTAGCAAAGCAGAGCAAAGTAAAACAGAACCTGACAAAATGGTGAATTTAAGTGTCCTGACTCTAGTAAAAGAACCAGCTGAATGGATATCCTCCATGGTCATAGCTCATAAGAAAAGCTCAGATGATATTCAAATATGCACTGATCTGAGAAACTTAAAATGCTTAAATGTCTTAATCATCCAATGTGCACACTAGAAGAAGTAGCTGCTCTCATGCCAAATGCCATTGTTTTTTCTGTCTTGGATGCAGAAAGTTCATTTCAGCAAATTTCGCTGGATCACTAATATTCATTGTTAACCACAACCACTTTCAGTATATCATTTTGTAGATACAGATTCTTGAGAATGCCATTTGGGATAAATTCTGCCAGTGAAGTATTTCAACGTGGGAACAATTTTTTTCAGGTTATCCATTTGCTATTATAGTAGAAGACATTACTGTAGGGGGCAATGGTGAAGCTGAACATGTTATTAACCTCAAGAAAGTTCTAGACCAGGCTTGTGAACTAAATCTTAAACTGAATCCTCAGAAATGCAAACTCAAACTGAAAGAGCTTACTTATGTGGGTCATTTGTTTACCAGTTTTGGCTTACAACCAGATATGTATAAACAAGCAGCAATTCTTGAGATGCCTGTTCCAGAAAATGTCACATTTTACAGCATTTTCTTGGAATGGACAACTTAGGAAATTCATCTCAGACCTGAGTGAACTGTCAGCACCATTATGTGAGTTGACATGTAAAAATTTAACTGGTACTGGTTGGAACAACACAAAAAAGCATTTGATGTTCTAAAACTTGCCAGTCCATCCACAGTGAGATATTATGACGTTCACAAACCTGTAAATCTTTCGTGCGATGCTTCAAAGTATGGTCTTGGTGCAGCATGTCTTCAAGAAGGCATCCCAGTACCTATGCATCCAGAACTTTAACCCAAACTGAAATGCAGTATGCACAAATTGAAAAAGAGCATTTGGCAGTAGTGTTCACATGTTCAGAGTTCCATTATTATATCTATGGCAAACCAAACTCTAGTGACAATTCTGAAAAAGCCAATACATAAAGCCCCAGCATGTTTGCAATGCATGATGTTAAAATTGCAAAAGTACAATTTCAATATTGTCTATACAAAAGGCAAATTGCTATACATTGCTGATGCTTTGTCAAGAGAATCCAGACAAGTAACCGAACAGCATGATAATGAGACAGCAGACTTTGAAGTCATGGAAGTTAAAAATTTTTCCTCATCAAGTCTTGATGAACTTAGAAATCATATAGCTTCAGACTCAATTCTCCAGAAGCGCAACATGTTATCAGTCATGGATGGCCAGCACGGCAAACTAGTTTACCACTTGACATACAGAAGTATTTTCCCTACAGAGATGAGCTCATCATAATGAAGGATGGAATCATCATGAAAGGTCCTAAAGTGATAATCCCTACAGCATTACAACAGGAGTATATGAAAATGTTGCATCATGGTCACCCGGGTACTGATTCAACCAAAAGAAGGGCAAGAAACATAGTATTTTGGTCTTCTATGTCAAAAGATATAGAGAAGGAAACTCCGGCATGTTCAATTTGCAACAGTACTAAATCACAGCAACAAAAAGAACCACGTCAGCTAAACCAGATTCCCGAACTGCCATGGTCAACAGTTGATACTGATATTTTTGAATGGAATGGTCAACGTAACTTGGTGTTAATAGACTCTTATTCAAATTGGTTTGACATTGACCATCTTCCTGATTTAACGTCCAGCACTGTCATTACAAAATTGAAGTGATATTTTTCTGTTCATGGTAGTCTGCAAAAAGTCGTATCTGACAATGGTGCACAGTATACAAGTCAGCAGTTCAAGAATTTTGCTGAATCTTGGGACTTTGCCCATGTTACTAGTAGTCCTGAGTATCCACAGTCCAATAGATTAACTGAGTATGCAGTGCAAAGTACTTGTTGGAGAAATCTAGGAGAGATGGTAATGATGTTTTTCTTAACCTACTTAATCTCTGAAAAATGTTTCTAGATAATTTGCTAGCTTCACCTGCTCAAAGAGTGATGTCAAGACAAACTAGAACAACTTTTCCAACAAGTAAACAATTATTGCTTCAAAATGCAAAGAATAACAGAATGTTGAAGACTCAACTTTTGAAAAAATGGCAGTCACATAAGTTGTACTACAATAAATCTAGCAAACTTCTCAGACCAATAAGACAAGGTGAGATTGTGAAAATGTAAACATCTAATGGATATGATCGAGTTAGAATTGTCAAGAATATTTGTGAAGAACTGAGATCTTACATCGTACCATCTGACGGAATGGATTTCAGAAGGAACTGAAGACAGATATTACCAGTCTCCGAACATGTGACGCAGCAGATTGCCTGTACCACAGGACAGTGTATCTTCTTCAGGTGATCCTGATATAAACCACAAAGCTCCAATTCTAAAGGAATCCCCAGAGACTGTCTCTGGTGCTAAACCCAACCAAAGTTTTATGTCACCAGATCAGGTAGAATTTCCAGACCCAGTCTGAGATACACAGTGACTTGCACCTAAATTCATTTGTTGTTAAATGTTGATGTGATATCTAGCTTGTGAAATATTGTGTTCACCTATTGCATGTCGAACAAAATAAAGAGAGATTGTAGATCATTGTGTGTATTGTACCTAGTTAGACACTGTAGCTAGATAGCACATGCATATAAGTTACTGAGCATGTGCAAGATCCGTGCCATTTTGTGTAGTCAGTCAAGAGTGAATGCAGATATTCATGGAGATGCACATGCGAGTGTGTTTGAAATAATGCAGTCAGTTAGCATAAATATATGTTGCAGTTACAGCTCCTGATGTGTTTATGTACAATAAACAACTTGAACCCATCACAGTGCCTCAGTGTCTCATCTGAATACAAGAGACATGCAACATGTGACACCATTGTCCACCAATTCAGCACATTGTTGTGTGCAGCCTTTGAGGTTTCTGACATACCTGTAGAAAGCCTGATAGTTATCTGTCACTTGGGAGGATATCTTAACCTCAAAATTGGCTTTGCTTGACCTAATTAGCCTTCTTAGTTGCTTATTTACTTTGATGAGAGCGTTTCTGTCTTTATGGGATTTACCCTTCCTTATGGTTGTCATACTTTTTTTCCCTTTTATAGTTTATCCTGCTTAATTTGGGATGCCACTAGGGTGGTTTATTTATAGGGCTTGTCCTGGGCTTACTTCTGGTAAGTACAGCAGCCTCTATGCAGCCATTGACATGGCTGTACAGAGTTTCTGAAAGCAATTCATCATAGGCTGCTGTGTCCTTTGTTTTTGGAAGGAAACTGAATTTTGACAATCCATTACTTAATAAAAGCCAGTTTGCCTTGGAATAGTACCTAACTGTTACTAGCTTTAATGGGATTACAGAGTTGATTTTGATAGCATTATGGTCAGACTTTACCAAGGAGGATGAGACATTGGGGAGATGTGCAGCATTCTGCCATATTTGTAAGCATGAGTGGGCACATTCATTATTTGGACAAGGGTGTTTGTACTTAGAAAGTCCAAGAATCTCTGTGCCTGTAGATTTGAGGCTGTGTAGGATTCAGTCTATAGAGGGGTAATTAAACTGTCTCATGAGTTGGGTGATATACTGGGTGGTAAGTGTCTCCAGTAGGTCCGAGTATACATTGTGAGGTTCCTGGGACATGGACGGTGACCTACAGCTGGCTAAGATATGGTATGGGATTTTGTTATGGTGATATTCACATTAAGGAACACCAGCATGCCACCCTGTTTACCACTCTAGAGGTGGAGGTCTGCTTGTTATTTATGTTTATTGAGACACCTCCTTCTTTAACCCTTATCTGTGCAGCTGCTGGTTTAAAAGTCTGGAATGCTCTGAAACCTTGCACTGCCAGGGTACTCTCTGCCACTTTAAACCATGTCTTGGTAACTGCACAGATGTCTATATTTGGAAGTGTGAGGAGGGCTTGGAGGCAGTAAAGTTTGTTATTTAGGCTGCCGGCATTGAGCAGTGAGACACTGAGGTTTGTCAATCTGGCATTGCTTAAAAAGGCATATGCGGGTGGATAAAGTTTTAGCCAGTATTTGAAAGCCTAGAGGGGACAGGCCCAGACCATCCTTGGAAAAACAACATGGTCTATTAATCATGTCCTCTCAAGCTGACAAATATTGGATCCCCTTAGAATGACAACAGAAAGACAGACAGTTGCTGAAATCAAACATTTTATGCTAATATTGTGGGATTATCTTCAGTGACGGTAATATGCTGCTCAATATTAGGCTCATACCCGCCTAAGACATGTAGTCTGAAAGCTCCATAATGTCTCTCTTCATATAGTCCAGGGAGGTACAGCTCAGGTCATCTTCACCTACATGGACTATGATGGAATCATACTGGAACCTGTGCCATAATAAGTTGAGTGTATGCATGATTTGGTGGACTCTGGCTTCAGATAAACAGCTAACAGTGATCTTCTCCTTGTTCAGCCTTGTTAGAGGGACTTCAGTATGTCTTACAATGGAGTCCCTTATGATAAGATTTCTGGGAAGTATGTTTGCTTGCCTTAAAGGCTTAGAGTTTGAGGCAACTCTGAACGCAACAGTATATGTGGTCATAGGTCTTTTTTTCTGCATGCCTGAGTGCCTTTGAGATTGCTGAGGCATAGCTTTGACAACATTTGATCTAGGTTATCTGTATTGTTTAGGAAGATTGCTTTTAAATGGCTTAGCATATGTGTGATGTCTATATGTGTGTTGTGTACTATGTGAGATGGGTGGTGTGTGCATAGTGTTGACAATCTTTTGTGCACTTGTATGTGAGAGTTTAGCCTCCAGTGTAAGCACACCTCTCACACACTTTGTCTGTTTCTTTAAGGATTAAGTGGCTGTCTGTAAACATGAGACAGTTGCTAGATTGTAAGGTACATGAAGCTACCATGTTTGTTTGGTTTGAGTCAAATCCAGAACTTTAACCCAAACTGAAATGCAGTATGCACAAATTGAAAAAGAGCGTTTGGCAGTAGTGTTCACATGTTCAAAGTTCCATTATTATATTTATGGCAAACCAAACTCTAGTGACAATTCTGAAAAAGCCAATACATAAAGCCCCAGCATGTTTGCAATGCATGATGTTAAAATTGCAAAAGTACAATTTCAATATTGTCTATACAAAAGACAAATTGCTATACATTGCTGATGCTTTGTCAAGAGAATCTAGACAAGTAACCGAACAGCATGATAATGAGACAGCAGACTTTGAAGTCATGAAAGTTAGAAATGTTTCCTCATCAAGTCTTGATGAACTTAGAAATCATATAGCTTCAGACTCAATTCTCCAGAAGCGTAACATGTTATCAGTCATGGATGGCCAGCACGACAAACTAGTTTACCACTTGACATACAGAAGTATTTTCCCTACAGAGATGAGCTCATCATAATGAAGGATGGAATCATCATGAAAGGTCCTAAAGTGATAATCCCTACAGCATTACAACAGGAGTATTTGAAAATGTTGCATCATGGTCACCTGGGTACTGATTCAACCAAAAGAAGGGCAAGAAACATAGTATTTTGGTCTTCTATGTCAAAAGATATAGAGAAGGAAACTCCGGCATGTTCAATTTGCAACAGTACTAAATCACAGCAACAAAAAGAACCATGTCAGCTAAACCAGATTCCTGAACTGCCATGGTCAACAGTTGCTACTGATATTTTTGAATGGAATGGTCAACATAACTTAGTGTTAATAGACTCTTATTCAAATTGGTTTGACATTAACCATCTTCCTGATTTAACGTCCAGCACTGTCATTACAAAATTGAAGTAATATTTTTCTGTTCATGGTAGTCCGCAAAAAGTCGTATCTGACAATGGTGCATAGTATACAAGTCAGCAGTTCAAGAATTTTGCTGAATCTTGGGACTTTGCCCGTGTTACTAGTAGTCCTGAGTATCCACAGTCCAATGGATTAACTTAGCATGCAGTGCAAAGTACTTGTTGGAGAAATCCAGGAGAGATGGTAATGATGTTTTTCTTAACCTACTTAATCTCTGAAAAATTTTTCTAGATAATTTGCTAGCCCCTCGTGATGTCAAGACAAACTAGAACAACTTTTCCAACAAGTAAACAATTATTGCTTCAAAATGCAAAGAATAACAGAATGTTCAAGACTCAACTTTTGAAAAAATGGCAGTCACATAAGTTGTACTACAATAAATCTAGCAAACTTCTCAGACCAATAAGACAAGGTGAGATTGTGAAAATGTAAACATCTAAAGGATATGATCGAGTTGGAATTGTCAAGAATATTTGTGAAGAACTGAGATCTTACATCCCATCTGACGGAATGGATTTCAGAAGGAACTGAAGACAGATATTACCAGTCTAACATGTGACGCAGCAGATTGCCTGTACCACAGGACAGTGTATCTTCTTCAGGTGATCCTGATATAAACCACAAAGCTCCAATTCTAAAGGAATCCCCAGAGACTGTCTCTGGTGCTAAACCAACCAAAGTTTTATGTCACCAGATCAGGTAGAATTTCCAGACCCAGTCTGAGATACACAGTGACTTGCACCTAAATTCATTTGTTGTTAAATGTTGATGTGATATCTAGCTTGTGAAATATTGTGTTCACCTATTGCATGTCGAACAAAATAAAGAGAGATTGTAGATCATTGTTTTGTAATGCTAGTAATGCAAACTAGATGTCATATTTTGAAGTGGTGAGGAGAGCTTGGAGCAGTGTTTGTATTATGCACGTGCAAATTAGCAGTACACTGAGGTTTCATGATGCAGTGTAAAGTTGCAGTATTTGAAGCCTAAAAGGCCCAACCCTTTAAAACAAAAGGGCTTTATCATGTCCTCAAGCTGACAAATATTGGACCCTTAGAAGCCAGAAAGACAGACAGTTGTGAAATCAAACATTTTATGCTAATATTGTGGGATTATCTTCAGTGAGGTAAAATTTCTGCTCAATATTTGGCCCAAACCGCCTAAGACATTGTCTGAAAGCTATAATGTCTCTCTTTATAGTAGGGGGGGACAGCTCAGGTCATCTTAAACCCACTTTTTGGCTTATGATGGAAAATTACTGGAACCTGTGCCATAATAAGGTTGAGTGAAAAGCATGATTTGGTGGATTGGCTTCAGATAACGCTAACAGTGATTTTTTGTTCAGCCTTGTTAGAGGGACCAGTATGTCTTACATGGGGCCTTATGAAATTTCTGGGAAGTATGTTTGCTTGGTTAAAGGCTTAGAGTTTGGGAATTACGACAGGTATGTGGTCATAGGTCTTTTTTCTGCATGCCTGAGTGCCTTTGGGCTTGTGAGGCATAGTTTGACCTGTGTCTATACTAATTTTATTGTGTAGGAAGATTGCTTTTAAATGTCAGCATATGTGTGATGTCTATATGTGTGTTGTGTACTATGTGAGGTGGGTGGTGTGTGCATAGTGTTGACAATCTTTTGTGTACTTGTATGTGAGTTTAGCCTCCAGTGTAAGTACACCTCTCACATACTTTGTCTGTTTCTTTAAGGATTAAGTGGTTTTCAGTAAACATGAGACAATTGCTAGATTGTCTCAATATTTCCATATCCATTAAGCTGGCTACAGAGAAGTTAAGAAATTGCATAGCCATGCTGTCTAGTCTTTTGGTTTGGTAGCTACAAAGGGGTAGTGTATTGGGTTAGAAGGCTAGTGCTTTATTGGAGCAAATTATGCTAAACAGTACTAAATTCTACTAACATTAATGTTCACAAAGTACTGAATTCAACTAAATCTGTAGGTATTGTCATTTGACTCCCAACTAGCTGCTCTAAGCGTGTTGGCACACAAGGTATTTGCATTATATTGCTGCATTACAGGATACAGATTTAAAAAACGTTCTTTCTAGGTGTTTGCTACTGTACAGGGCACTGAAACCTCATGTAAATAAATGGACAAAATTTATACCATCACAAAAAAATAGAAAACTAACTAATAAGCCCTCTGGCTAATGAAATTACTACCCTGTAAGTCCTTTTGTGCATTTCCCATCTCAGGTAGGCTGGGGGGATTCAATAAAGCCTACATGGATTGATTTTTCCCATGCAGGCATAGTGGCATGGAGCTTACATGGAAGTAAGCAGCCGTGAGATCAAGTAAACCGAGCTGAGGGGCATGCACGAGCCGGGAAAACGGAAGTGTCTGTGGCAACAGTACTAAATCACAGCAACAAAAAGAACCACGTCAGCTAAACCAGATTCCCGAACTGCCATGGTCAACAGTTGATACTGATATTTTTGAATGGAATGGTCAACGTAACTTGGTGTTAATAGACTCTTATTCAAATTGGTTTGACATTGACCATCTTCCTGATTTAACGTCCAGCACTGTCATTACAAAATTGAAGTGATATTTTTCTGTTCATGGTAGTCTGCAAAAAGTCGTATCTGACAATGGTGCACAGTATACAAGTCAGCAGTTCAAGAATTTTGCTGAATCTTGGGACTTTGCCCATGTTACTAGTAGTCCTGAGTATCCACAGTCCAATAGATTAACTGAGTATGCAGTGCAAAAGTACTTGTTGGAGAAATCTAGGAGAGATGGTAATGATGTTTTTCTTAACCTACTTAATCTCTGAAAAATGTTTCTAGATAATTTGCTAGCTTCACCTGCTCAAAGATTGATGTCAAGACAAACTAGAACAACTTTTCCAACAAGTAAACAATTATTGCTTCAAAATGCAAAGAATAACAGAATGTTCAAGACTCAACTTTTGAAAAAATGGCAGTCACATAAGTTGTACTACAATAAATCTAGCAAACTTCTCAGACCAATAAGACAAGGTGAGATTGTGAAAATGTAAACATCTAAAGGATATGATCGAGTTGGAATTGTCAAGAATATTTGTGAAGAACTGAGATCTTACATCGTACCATTTGACGGAATGGATTTCAGAAGGAACTGAAGACAGATATTACCAGTCTCCGAACATGTGACGCAGCAGATTGCCTGTACCACAGGACAGTGTATCTTCTTCAGGTGATCCTGATATAAACCACAAAGCTCCAGTTCTAAAGGAATCCCCAGAGACTGTCTCTGGTGCTAAACCCAACCAAAGTTTTATGTCACCAGATCAGGTAGAATTTCCAGACCCAGTCTGAGATACACAGTGACTTGCACCTAAATTCATTTGTTGTTAAATGTTGATGTGATATCTAGCTTGTGAAATATTGTGTTCATCTATTGCATGTCGAACAAAATAAAGAGAGAGATTGTAGATCATTGTGTGTATCGTACCTAATTAGACACTGTAGCTAGATAGCACATGCATATAAGTTACTGAGCATGTGCAAGATCCGTGCCATTTTGTGTAGTCAGTCAAGAGTGAATGCAGATATTCATGGAGATGCACATGCGAGTGTGTTTGAAATAATGCAGTCAGTTAGCATAAATATATGTTGCAGTTACAGCTCCTGATGTGTTTATGTACAATAAACAACTTGAACCCATCACAGTGCCTCAGTGTCTCATCTGAATACAAGAGACATGCAACATGTGACACCATTGTCCACCAATTCAGCACATTGTTGTGTGCAGCCTTTGAGGTTTCTGACATACCTGTAGAAAGCCTGATAGTTATCTGTCACTTGGGAGGATATCTTAACCTCAAAATTGGCTTTGCTTGACCTAATTAGCCTTCTTAGTTGCTTATTTACTTTGATGAGAGCGTTTCTGTCTTTATGGGATTTACCCTTCCTTATGGTTGTCATACTTTTTTTCCCTTTTATAGTTTATCCTGCTTAATTTGGGATGCCACTAGGGTGGTTTATTTATAGGGCTTGTCCTGGGCTTACTTCTGGTAAGTACAGCAGCCTCTATGCAGCCATTGACATGGCTGTACAGAGTTTCTGAAAGCAATTCATCATAGGCTGCTGTGTCCTTTGTTTTTGGAAGGAAACTGAATTTTGACAATCCATTACTTAATAAAAGCCAGTTTGCCTTGGAATAGTACCTAACTGTTACTAGCTTTAATGGGATTACAGAGTTGATTTTGATAGCATTATGGTCAGACTTTACCAAGGAGGATGAGACATTGGGGAGATGTGCAGCATTCTGCCATATTTGTAAGCATGAGTGGGCACATTCATTATTTGGATAAAGGTGTTTTTACTTACAAAGTCCAAGAATCTCTGTGCCTGTAGATTTGAGGCTGTGTAGGATTCAGTCTATAGAGGGGTAATTAAACTGTCTCATGAGTTGGGTGATATACTGGGTGATAAGTGTCTCCAGTAGGTCCGAGTATACATTGTGAGGTTTCTGGGACATGGACGGTGACCTACAGCTGGCTAAGATATGGTATGGGATTTTGTTATGGTGATATTCACATTAAGGAACACCAGCATGTCACCCTGTTTACCACCCTAGAGGTGGAGGTCTGCTTGTTATTTATGTTTATTGAGACACCTCCTTCTTTAACCCTTATCTGTGCAGCTGCTGGTTTAAAAGTCTGGAATGCTCTGAAACCTTGCACTGCCAGGGTACTCTCTGCCACTTTAAACCATGTCTTGGTAACTGCACAGATGTCTATATTTGGAAGTGTGAGGAGGGCTTGGAGGCAGTAAAGTTTGTTATTTAGGCTGCCGGCATTGAGCAGTGAGACACTGAGGTTTGTCAATCTGGCATTGCTTAAAAAGGCATATGCGGGTGGATAAAGTTTTAGCCAGTATTTGAAAGCCTAGAGGGGACAGGCCCAGACCATCCTTGGAAAAACAACATGGTCTATTAATCATGTCCTCTCAAGCTGACAAATATTGGATCCCCTTAGAATGACAACAGAAAGACAGACAGTTGCTGAAATCAAACATTTTATGCTAATATTGTGGGATTATCTTCAGTGACGGTAATATGCTGCTCAATATTAGGCTCATACCCGCCTAAGACATGTAGTCTGAAAGCTCCATAATGTCTCTCTTCATATAGTCCAGGGAGGTACAGCTCAGGTCATCTTCACCTACATGGACTATGATGGAATCATACTGGAACCTGTGCCATAATAAGTTGAGTGTATGCATGATTTGGTGGACTCTGGCTTCAGATAAACAGCTAACAGTGATCTTCTCCTTGTTCAGCCTTGTTAGAGGGACTTCAGTATGTCTTACAATGGAGTCCCTTATGATAAGATTTCTGGGAAGTATGTTTGCTTGCCTTAAAGGCTTAGAGTTTGAGGCAACTCTGAACGCAACAGTATGCGTGGTCATAGGTCTTTTTTTCTGCATGCCTGAGTGCCTTTGGGCTTGCTGAGGCATAGCTTTGACAACATGTGATCTAGACTATTTTTATTGTGTAGGAAGATTGCTTTTAAATGGCTCAGCATATGTGTGATGTCTATATGTGTGTTGTGTACTATGTGAGGTGGGTGGTGTGTGCATAGTGTTGACAATCTTTTGTGTACTTGTATGTGAGAGTTTAGCCTCCAGTGTAAGTACACCTCTCACATACTTTGTCTGTTTCTTTAAGGATTAAGTGGTTTTCAGTAAACATGAGACAATTGCTAGATTGTCTCAATATTTCCATATCCATTAAGCTGGCTACAGAGAAGTTAAGAAATTGCATAGCCATGCTGTCTAGTCTTTTGGTTTGGTAGCTACAAAGGGGTAGTGTATTGGGTTAGAAGGCTAGTGCTTTATTGGAGCAGATTATGCTAAACAGTACTAAATTCTACTAACATTAATGTTCACAAAGTACTGAATTCAACTAAATCTGTAGGTATTGTTATTTGACTCCCAACTAGCTGCTCTAAGCGTGTTGGCACACAATGTATTTGCATTATATTGCTGCATTACAGGATACAGATTTAAGAACCGTTCTTTCTAGGTGTTTGCTACTGTACAGGGCACTGAAACCTCATGTAAATAAATGGACAAAATTTATACCATCACAAAAAAATAGAAAACTAACTAATAAGCCCTCTGGCTAATGAAATTACTACCCTGTAAGTCCTTTTGTGCATTTCCCATCTCAGGTAGGCCAGGGGGATTCAATAAAGCCTACATGGATTGATTTTTCCCATGCAGGCATAGTGGCATGGAGCTTACATGGAAGTAAGCAGCCGTGAGATCAAGTAAACCGAGCTGAGGGGCATGCACGAGCATGCGAACACTGACGTGTCTGTGGCATGCAAGTCACCTCATAATCAGGTTAGACGCATGCAAATGAGGGTGTAGAGTAATCCAGCAAGCAGATAGGCAGCCCTGCTAACCCTGTGTTGGTGTCTGAAGTGTACATGGAAAATTTCCATGTACAAGAAAGTAAAAAGTGAACAGGGGCTGTAAAAGCCCAGTTAGAAGGTCAGAAATAGTATAGCAGACACAGATATGTGCAGAACTATGCACTGTGTGTCCAAAAAGTAATGAAAAATAATGTAAAATAATTTTTTTAATACCCATATTATGTTTGCATGGCACGCAGCAGTGAGCAAACATGCCATTATGCAAAAAATATATATATTTAAAAGTCTAAAAACATAAAATAATAAATATGTGACAATAATGCATTATAGGGCCTTGCATGAAGTATGTACAATGGTAGATATTTGCGGTTGCTAAAATGGCAGATCTTGGAATAGTGAATTATCCATGATGTTTGCACAGATATGTATACAAATGAGCTGGGGTTACTGAATAGAAAAAATGGGTTACCGTGCCCGCAGATAAAATCCATGCAGCAGCAAAACTGTGCTGGTGTCCACAGGAGAGGTAGCTGACAACAAAAGCGGATGTGTTACTATATGTTTAACCACATTGGAGCTCTGCAGCACTCATTTGAGAGGTACACCCTCCTGCTTAGCTGGGCAGTGTACTGCTTGTTTGAGCGGTACACCGCTCAGCTAAGCAGGGTGGTGTGTCCAGTGCTGCTAAGCTTTCCTTAGCTTGGCGCTCATGTTTTAGCTTGTTTGAGTGTGTTTGTGCTGTGCACTGCTGTGCTGAGCATGCCCTTCTAAGGGGGTGTGTCTACTATCTGCTGAGCATTAAAAGTTAAAGTGAACTGTAAAAAGACTTTTAATACAAAAATCCTGGTAAAATCCTGGTAAAATCCTGGCTAACGCTTTTGTTTGATAAAATAAAAAACTTCATCAGACACAGTAAATTTTACATCACTTCCTTAAATATCCTAACAAATAATTATCATTGGATAAAACAATTAAAAAAAAACAGTCAATCAGTTATCAAATGAAAGCACTAACCAGGATTTTACCTGGATTGTTTGTATTAAAAGTCTTTTTACAGTTCATTTTGACTTTTATTTCCATCATTTTAGAGTGTGCTAGGGGCCTCAGCTCGCTATCCTTATTTTTGTTATTCAGTCTTGTTTTGTTGTGTTTCTCGAGTGCTAAGCATTGTTTATACCAGCGGCGTGGGTTTGCATGCTATGCAGCAGTGCTTAGCAGGGAAGGAAGTTAAAAAAAAGGAACTTGTCTGTGAAAGCAAATCTTGTAGAAATAATAGATAACTCCTGCCTCACTTACACTGGGCCATTCAAACCCCTCAGTGATATACCTGGCACATGGAATGCATCATAGTTAGCCAATCACATCTGCAGCAGAGCAGTATAAAGTATGCATACACCCTACAATCTGATTTATTCCTCCATACTCAGCACCATTGGTGTACAGAGTTCAGAATTTTAACTGACAGAATGCTAGGGGCTGCTGCTGCTCTGCTACATCTGTATGTGCTAGATGCTGAGGTCAGTGCTGATGCAGCTGCTGACAATAAGTCTAGACTGAAAAGCAGAAGAGTGTTCAGGCCCAGGGTAACCTGCCAGGAGCTACATGAGCTGGAGATTGTAGAGTGCTACAGGGTGGACAGGGACATACTACAAAAACTCACCGAGTCTTGCAGCCCTGAACTCAAACCCAGAGCCAACAGAGGGGAACCCATCCTAGTGGAAACAAAGGAATATGTAGTCCTTAGAATACTAGCTACAGGTACTTTTCAAAGACCAGCTGGGAACATGATGGGGGTCTCACAGGCATCAGCATCCAGGGTACTTGACCAGTTTATAGCTGTCATGCAAACACATGCCAGTGATCACATTTATTTACTCTGCACCCCTGAAGAGAAGGCCAGCAGTATGCATCTCTTCTACAATGTAGCACAATATCCTGAGGTACTGGGTCCTGTAGACTGCACTCATGTACACATCAAAGCACCATCCGGTAAGGACGGTAGAGTCTACATCAACTGCAAAGGGTATCACTCCATCAACTGCCAGGTCATGTGCAATGCCCAGGGCATTATCATAAATGTGTGTGCTGACAGCCGTGGCAATTATCACGACTCCCATATCTGGCATACATCACAGCTGTACAAGACGTTTGCCAGGAGGAACATCCCATATGGCCATCTACTGGGGGATTCTGGCTATGCACTGGAACCGTGGATGATGACACTCATCAGAAATGAACACACACCTTCCAAAGAATGCCATAATGCACACGCATAAACTAGGAACATCATAGAGTATGTGTTTGGGCTGCTCCAGTCACACAACTGGTGCCTCAATATATCTGGTAGAACCCTGCAGTACTCTCCAGCCACATGTGCAAAGATGTTCACAGTATGTGCCATGCTACTCAGTATGAGCCTGCAAAAACAGCTGTGGCAGGATCATCACATTTAAGGGACACACAGCCCCCCCCCACCAGTGCCAAGGTCCTTACACCCACACCCACAAGGGGACTTGGAGGAGGAATCCCGGAGGCTGTCCCTGTAGGCAGACATAGGTATATCCAGTATGCCTGGCAAAGAGGCAATGTATAGCACATGCACTGACAACCTAGGATCCTAGGGACTGAAACCTTACTCTGACTCACATTCATAATAAAAAGGTTGCTAGCCACACCACCCAACCTGTACCTTACCATGTATTGGCTGTGTACTGTGTGCATCAAACAAACACAGCCCTGAGACACAGGTATCTCGACTGTTGCATTCACAAGGTACGTCACTCTCCTTTGTAATAAATGTATGGGGTACTACACTATGGTAGCATATGTATGGACCTGCTGCATGTATGCAAGGGAATAGAGTGGGCTATTGGGCTACTTGCAGAGAACTAACAGCTATGTGGGACAACAAGTACACTGTCCAGTACTGAATGCCCTATAATATGCATTAGGCCACAAGGCAGCAAAACACACTCCAGTATGCAAGGAAAATGCCAAACTGTGGGGTCATAGGACAGATGCACAACTGCCACTGCTAGAGTCCCCTACCCCCAACACAGCAGTGTTCTCCTACAACTGTAGCAACAGTATGCTTGCAAGGATATAGCAGCAGGCCACACGATCCCAGGGGTCTTTCAAACAACCTGGCTACATGTTCCACTTTACACGATATGCAGGAGTCAAAGTGTATGCCTCTCTGCTGTTGATAGTGTGAGGAATTAAACTTCACTATCTGGTGGCTGGTATGGCTCAGTGGGCTAAGTAGATTAGCATGGTTGATGGTGTTCATGGTTCGAAGCTGGCTGCACCTACAACTATTGCATGTGAGGTACTCCTATGGTAGGGGTCCCACAGACTGTCAATATGTCACAATCTGTTACTGCAAGAAAGCTGGACAAAGCCAGAGACAATGTGGGGACAGAGGGCCAAACCTACAGGCATTATACATGCTCTGAGTAACCTTGAAGGTGGCTAGTATAACAGCCGGTTATAACAAGTCAGAGTATCAGCAGGATGTAAAGGCCATCATTAATTTAATTTAGTAGAATATTACCAGAATAACAAAACTGTATGAGGAGCAGAGCAAACATGGGGGAGGAATGCTGGGCATCCTGAGAAACATGTACAGTCAGAGGTGTGAAGAGTGTAAGCCTGTGTGTGATGTTACATCATGTACCTCAGTTACAGCATACCTACATCAACTTAGAGCAGGACATCTGGACAAAGCCAGGAACAGTAGTGGGACAAGGGCCCAAATATAAGGTAAAGGATTAACTAGTGGCCAGACAAATGTAAAAAATACAGAGAATAACAGGTCATGCATTTCCATGGGTTTCCTGGCGTGTATGGAGTCAGTAACTCAAATGTCTGTCATCATTTCCTAACATCAAACTATAATGATTTGCCATTGATGTACTCGAAAATCACAATGCTTTGTAAAACGTGCCGTACATATGATGCAAAACTCTGTACAGTCTATTATAATTTGTACAATTGCTAGGTATGAGTCATATATTACATTCAGCACACAGCCGGGGAATCCCTTAGACAAAATATCAGGGAGGTGCTGGACTGTTGAATCAGGTGCAGCAGCCAGTTGACTGCAGCACACAAAACCCCAGACTGGAGTACAGGTAGGTCTGGTCTGAAGTCACCTTGTAAGTACTGATAGGCATGCTGGACATGCTGCTACACTTAACTAACATGAGCCCATGTCTGATGCCTCATCTGCCTAAACAACTGATATGCGAAAATATGTCTGTGCATACAGACAGCTATGGATACGTATCTGTCTCTCCCTACCCCCCTCACACATTATTACCCTACCTATCGGTATGTGGCACACACACACATACATACATATATATATATATATATATATATATATATATATATATATATATATGTATCTATATTGTGTAGACCCTCCACATATATCTGTATAACACAGTTGCATAACGCACACACACAGCTACACCTATGTTGATATCCCTGTTTATATATATATATATATATATATATATATATATATATATATATATATATATATGTGTGTGTGTGTGTGTGTGTGTATGTCTGTGGGGATGCAGGAATGCCCACACCTACACATAGAATGCTGGGGTTATTAACACCTGCTCACACAACTGTTGTCTGATGGTAAAAGAACAGGGCTGCAGAATGACATAATCCACCCAACCACAGAACCCTGTGCCAGTGGAATGTCACCCTGTAGACAGACAATGTTGAGCAGGTGGTGTAATGGGCAATGGCTTCAATGCAGGACTTGGACAGGCCATATTGTCACTAGCCAATTGTCCACCTAACAAACTGCAACCAGCCAGAAATGGGGATACTGGTAACTGTACACACATGGCAGTATTAACAGGTACCCCTCTGCTATGACACTAGATACAGTAACAGCTTACAGCAGGTTAATTTTGCAGGCCACACAGGCTGTGTAAGACAAGGCCACATTGTGTAGCCTACAAGTACTGTAGCTACAGCCACATGTACACCAGATGTAATGGGTGGTGCATGCAATTAGTACTACAAGCTGTAGTGTATAACAGTAGGTAGGCACAGCCGTGTGTGTTTGTGTGTGTGTGTGTGTGTGTGTGTGTGTGTGTGTGTGTGTGTGTGTGTGTGTGTGTGTGTGTGTGTGTGTGTGTGTGTGTGTGTGTGTGTGTGTGTGTGTGTGTAGATATTTCCCTTACAGCAGTACAGATGTGCCCACCATGCTTATATCTGTGTGATGGTCAGCACTGGCTAACAATCTCAAAACAGCTAAGCTCTGTGGCGCATACAATAAGTATTTAGTGCTATAGTGTATACCAATAGACAGGAAGGGGTTCTAATCTCCATAAGGACAACTCTGTGTGTAAATATATTCCCTTGCAGCAGTGTGCCTATCTCTGTGCAATGGTTATACATTTAAGGCCTTGTGCCTACCTGCCAGCCTCCTCACTGGCCTCATTTACAAGGCCTGCTGATGTCGTCCACCTTAGCAGGACTGGCTGACACTATCAAAACGGATAGGCTCCATGGTGCATGCAATAAGTACTTAGTGCTATAGTGTATACTATTAGATAGGTAGGAATTCTAATATCACTAAAGTAAATTCTGTGTGTGTGAGTGCACAAATATATTCCCATAGCAGTACACATATGGCTATATGGGTGTGCAACTGTCATGCATTTTATTACCCTGTGTGTAGCTGCTGGCTCTAAATATCGCACATCTACCTCGGCAGAAATACCATCTGGCACCACCTACATATATATGTACAGAACACCCAGGTGACACACATCCATGGTAGCAGGCCTTGTCACAGGGTATGCATGCAAGATTATGCTGTCTGCCCCCATTGTCCCTGACACACTGTTCTATGCATATGCACCTTGGTAACAATGCACATATACAGCCACACCTGGCTGATGTCATATTTCTGCTGTGCTGCTATGCCATCCTGAGCCGCTGTATTGCTGCCAAGTCTCCATAGCTTAGTGACTCAAACCCCTGGAAGAGAAACATACACAGTTAAGTGACACACCTATCATTCTGCAACACTACCACCAATCTAACATCAAGTAACCAAGGTACACAAAGTGTGATGTGTACTCATGACACATGCCAGCATACAGCACCTATCATGGCATAATACTACAACACTACAAAACCACATGTAATGTAATATGTCACTCTGTGCATCAGACACATCTTTGCATGTCCCTGCATCAATTTTATGGATGCCAGGGATGTGGCGTAGGTATCATCACATGCACAGGGTGCGATGTGGGGGTGCCAGAGGCCTACGCTGTGCAAAACAGTTAACAGCTCGTGTGTGAGTCAGGAAGTGACATTGGTTAGCTGGGTCATGGAGAGGTGCTGTGTGTGAGTGTTGGTGACCTGCATGTGACAGTGATGTTTGAGTGTGTGCATGTACACCGTCAAGCTAGGTGCCATCCCTACTCATGTGTATGTTGGAAAGCTGTGGACTGTACATGGCAGAGTGGACAGTTCACCATCCTCGGCCATGAACACCGGAACTGGCTCTGCCAGGATTGGCACTGGCACCACCATGCCCAGGGTCAGATGTGGTGCTAGTAGCTGATGGTGACTGGTGTCTGCTGTGCCTGTATCTCCCACAGGACCACCCATGACAATGTGCCCATGGCCTGCCACATCATGGTGTGGACAGCACATGCCCTTCTGTAGTGCTGGAGGTACTGCCACTACGGGAGCGTGAGTGTGCATGGCCACATGGACTCTAAGCAGATGGTGTTGCTGACCTACATCCAGGTGTCCGATGCCCCACTCCCATCATAGGTTCATAGGTGTATACTAGGCTAATGGCCCTGGAGCCTTTACAAACATAGCCCATAGGATTACCCTGACATTGTGCCGCCTGACCTTAGTTTCCAGTGCCTCGGTCGAGTAGAGCCACTGGAGTGATCCCCGGGGTGAATTTTGTATTTCCCATCCACTCATCAAGGTTTCTCTTGAAGAGGGCCAGTGAGGTACTCTGTTTGACATTTATGGGAAGTCTACTCCATAGCAAGGGTAGTCTCGGTTATGAACCTGTCCCTCCAGCATTTTCTGTTGATTGTGGTAATGAGGTTGAGGCCACTGGCGCATGTGCCGTGGAGGGATTAGGATTTTTTTAGATGTAGCATTTCTAACAGAGCTGGATCAGACATGGCTTTATATGCCAAGCAGAGATCGCCTCTAAGTAAGTGATATGAGACAGAGAATAGTTGGAGTTTTTTGAGTCTGTTCATATAGGGCAAGTGTTTAAAGCCTAGGATACTATTTGTGAGGTACTTTTGGCCTTTCTAGCTGTTGCAGGTGTCTAGTGAGGTACATGCCAAATGGGACATTGTACAAAATGATTGGCCTAATGAAAGAAGAGTAAAGGGAGACAATGACCTCTTTCTTCCTGGATACAAAACCCTGAGCAATGAGATGTGCCACATAGAAGGACTTTCTGAGCAAAGTGGCAATGTGGTGGTCAAAAGAGAGTCTGCTGTCAACCTGTTTTCCCAGATCTTTTATAACACCTTCTGTGTTCGGTGGACTACCATCGATGTGGTAATTCATGGGAACCGGGTTTTTCCCAAAGTGGACGACAACTCATTTTTTGGCATTGAGCTTAAGGCCATGATTCTGACACCAGTCGATGATCTCAGTGAGGCCTTTCTGTAGGATGTCAAGATCAAGTGGGGAGTTAATAATAGCTTCCAACTTGCAATTGTCTGCGAACTTTGTCAACCAGAGACCCTTTGTGTTGGCCTGGACTTCGGAGAAGTAGATACCAAACAGGAGAGGACCCAGGACCAAACCCTGTGGGACTCAATTTGTGACTGGTCATCAGTCGGAGTTCACTACTTTCACACTGTGGGTTCTATCTGTGAACCAGTTTGCAACCCACCTAGTGATATAGGGGTTGATGCCTAGCTTAGTGAGTTTTTCTATGATTCTTGAATGGGGAATAGTATCAAACCCCTTGGCCAGATCAAGGTAGGCTGTATGAACCACCTAGCCTTCATCCACATCTCTGGTGACTGCCTCAAAGAAGTCAACCAATTTCACCAAGCATGATCTACCCTGCACAAAACTAAACTGTGTTGTAGCCAGACTTTGGAGATTCCCTATATCCTTGTTTATTAGGCCCATGATGATGCGTTGCATAGTTTTGCATATGAGACTCATCAGGCTAATTGGGTGATAGTTCCCAGGGTCTGTAGTCTCTCCTCCTTTGTGGAGAGGGATGACTGTAGCAGTGCCATTTGGTAGGGACAAAGCCTGAGGTGAGGCTGTGATTGAACAGGTCACACAGATGAGGTGCCAGTTCACTCTGTAGTTCATGTAGAACACAGCCAGGGATATTGTCAGGTCCCATGGAAGCTGTATTCTTGTCCTTGGACAGTGCTGTTGTAACCTGTGCAGCAGTAATACTGGGTACCTGACAATCTACTGGTATTGTGATTGGTCCTTTGGGGGTAAAGTTGGCACTGAATCTGTCAGCCAGTATATTGGCAATATCTGTTTGCTTGGTATAGGAGGTACCATTGTGCAGTAGCTCAGAGCAAATCTGGGTATTGCCATGGAGATTCTTTACATAACTATATAAGGCCTTGTGGCTGTCTTTATTATCTGCTGCAATTCTATTTTCATAGCTAGCTTTAGAGGATTTGATGAGGGACTGACTTTTTGTTGAGGCTGATAAGGGAGTTTTTCCAGTGTTGGGACTTCACCTTATTCCACATCAGTTTCCTCCTTCTTTTGTAGAGTTTGTTTATGGCAGGGGACCAGCAGATTGGCTTCCTTTTTTTGGAGGAGAGTGTCTTGGTTCTATTGGGTATGGTGAGATCCATGCATTTGTGTACGTATTTGTACAGCGCATTGGTGTCTGATTCGGCGGTCATGCAACTATTCTCCATTTTCATGGTTGACATGAAGTTAGCCACCTCTGGTTTTAGGAGACCAAAGTTAGCTTTGTAGAAGTTTTTCATGGTGGTTACCTTTGCAGGGGGTTTGGTGATGGATGTGGATTTCCAGGGTGATTAGTTTGTGGTCAGATCTAACCAGGGAGGAGGTAACTATTGGTGTGGAGCAACGGTCACCCATGTTAGTAATGACCAAGTCAAGGATGTTGCTACCTCTAGTGGGGGTAAGAACGAGCTGGTCCAGGATCAGATGTTCCAGCACAGACAATATGCAGTCAAAGACAGACAATGCCTCACCCCACTGTCTGTCCAATACATCAGTGAAACGATCCATGGTGTCACCAATGTGGTGGAGGGAGTCAGATGTCAGACGAGGCTACAGCCATGATCTTGAGCAGCCATCTGGTGTTGCATTCATAACATGCCTATGCCTCCATGACAGACCTAAACAAGCATTGAGTGACCCGTGATGTGATACCCGTGACAGATGGTGGATGGGCAGCAGTCCTCCTTCGAGCACCCCTGTCGATCTGTCTGTGTGGGACCTCACTAGTTCTCTGGCTATGGCTAGTGTCTACACTCATTGATGCCACAGTTGCCACACTCTCCTGTTTGTCACCACACTATGACTGTCCAATGTCTGTGGCCACTGGGGGCTGGGTATGTGTGGGCATACTGACTGTGGGCGAGGACTATGTGGGAGGAAGTGGGATGCCCACCTCTGGGACAGATTCAGCTCCCCAACAACCTCTATGGCCACCATCATCATCAGAGTCCAATGAGACACTGACATCAGGTTGTGATGGGGGACACTCTCCAACCCCCATATTCACCTGTGAGGAGGAAGACAAAATAAGTACATTACTACCTGCACTATTATGTATGGTAATACACACACACACACACACACACACACACACACACACACACACACACACACACACACACACACACACAGGTGAGGAGCCACAACTGCATTACACATACCACATCTTATTTCTGATCCCATGCACAACACACAAGCAGACCACAACGTACACAGGCAAAACAGGCCCTTTATAACATGCACTGAAGCTATGTCCAGTTAATGTTGCCAGTACTATGCACCTATGAGATAAGCAATATGTCAGTGTATGTTATAGACCTACACCTAAAACACAGTGTAACTGTCTTGAGCATACTATGCCAGTTATACTATCACTGCCTCAGGTATGTACCATCTCTGTATTGTTTGTGAACAGACATCTGTGAGTGATTGCCTCCTGTATACCAGACTGCATAGACCTTCTCAAAAATAAGTGCAAATGTGTTACTGCTCCTGCAAATACACACTTGTGATTATCCACTCAATGCACTTCAGTTAACCCCTCCAAAATTGAACATACAAGTATTGTACCCTGGCTAAGTATAACAGTTGTGCCTAGGGCAAAACTGCAGCCCTTAACATTCGTAGGGTATAGGACCTTGGACTCTGGCCATGCCTACCATACCTATGGAGATGTGAGGGAGAGGTATTGTCAGCAATACAAATGTGACATTGTTACAGAGTAATATGTGTTACAGGGTAATATGTGTGTATATCAACATGTACAATAGCTATTGTGATGCTGCCTACAATGCTGACATTCTGAGTATGTGTGCACAATTGTGGATTAAAACCACACCCCTAATGCAGGTAGACCTGACACCCATGTACTGGTGTAGAGAGGCTGTCATAATGAGTGATACAGTATTACAGTGATGAACACAGGAAGTTACCTGGGCATTCCTCTGCTGTGGATACTGTGGCACTCACCTCCATGATGTATGGGGTGATGAATGGTTGGGAGCTTGTGGCTGATCGCAGGTTTGCCAGGAAATCCTCTGTGGCCAAGAGTGGTTGCTCTGCTGCAGGCCTTCCACTGGTGGCAGGATGGTCCCTGTCCACAGCGGCAGCCCTTTGTCATGCAGCATTGACCATATCTGTTGCCTGGTGTCGGACTTGCTTGTAGGTTCTGTCCTGTAGTCCTACTTGGTTGACTGCTGTGATGAGGTCAGTGCACAATGCTGTATGTTGTTGATAATGCTGGCAACTCCCGGACAGCAGAATGTTATGATGCAGTCTGAGGCCATACAAGGTAACATTATTTTAAGCGTCTGAAAATGGTGGGTGCCTCCTTTGATACATCCTTTCTGAAAGACAATAAGAGGGGAACACATCACAGGGCCAGATACATTGATATCCACTATGTACAGACCCTGCACATCCATATTGGCCTGCACTATCCACTGCTACCTCCCACATCATACCCCGCAGTCTGTCAACACACTATGTACTTTGCTATCACCGACATAGTAGCAATACCAGTTATGTCCCTGTGTGCAGATATAGAGTGTGCTCTATGTCTCCACACCCATCAGTGCCATCTACTGTGGTGTGTCCCCTATGGGCAAAGTCCCACTACTATGTCATACAGCCACTGTCAGACAAATAGGGGTGTGTTATTACAAGTATATGAGGACAGTCCAGCAACATCAGTGTGCCACAATGATAGACAGCAATGCAAACCTGCTGTAGTATATCTTCCCTGTAGGCGTCATAGTTCCCCGGTGCACACATGTTTGCAGAATGTGTACGTCTGTCTGATATATGTGGTCATTTTAGCACAAACTTGTGAATGTCTGGCAAATGGTTGGCCAATAATTGATGGTTGTTCTCAGGATATAGAGAATCTGGCTGTCACATGCCAGAATCCTCAGAAAACAGTTATGCTACAGTAATATCTGTTACTCTATTCATACTCTTACTTTGTATGACCAATATGTATACTGTGTTCCTAAGTTTTGGTCTGTGTCTCCCCACTAATAATGACTATGACCTGAATTCCTGCTGTAGGGGGTTGCCTGGTATGTTAGCCATAGCTCTCAAGTGATGACATATGACTGTCGACAAAACTATAACCTATCCAGAATACATCAGGGACAGTCAGGGACACCTTTACAATGTCTGAACTATTCCTGTGTGACATTCACAGACTGAGAGGAGCTGAATGACAGTACATCATGTGATATTATTTTATTTATTTATTTATTTATTTCACATTTGTTAACTTGGTTAGTCCAACTGAGTTTGCAAACAAACCCATTTTCAGTGAAAACCTGAGGGGAAAAGGCCCAGCAAACATAAGTAAATATAAAGTGACAATATACAAATATTAAATAACAATCACAATACAAAATAATTGTAAAACAGAAAAGGTTATTAACTATTTACTTTGCATTGGTAGTAAGCAACCCATTTTCAGTGGAGCCCAAAGGGGAAAGAGTCCCAGCAAACATAAGCAACAATAAACATACAGGACAAAAAACTATTTAAAATAACAATGCAAATATGAAATTAATTATAAAGAGAAAAACAAAAGAAAAAATATGAACATTAAGGTTGCAGTGATAGCAGTGGTCTAAAATTTTCTACATATAAGAGTAAACACAAAAAGATAATCACTGTTCAAAAGAAGGACAATGTATAGACATTGATAGGACATGGGGGGAAAAGATAGATAGTGTGGAGAATGGGAGGGGAGAGAGAAAGGAGGGGGCTATAGTCAGGCTATAGTAGTAGAGCTGAGGGTTTAGGAGGTTAGTTTAAGCAGAAGTTATTAACAGAGAAAGAAAGTTAGGAGATGCAACAGGTTATACAGTAGGACAGACTAAAACTATGTGTGGTCAAGGCAATGGCATAATTTCAAGTTTAGTAGGTGGGATTTAATCTCCTTTTTAAAACAGGGAAATTAAATGTTGAGTCTAATATGTAGAGGGACTTTGTTCCAATTTAGTGAGACAGAGTGTTTGTAAAGTAGTTTGCCAATATTCCTTTTGGGTTTATAAACTGAGAGAATATGTTGATCAGCACTCAGGGGGAGAGTAGAGAGTAACAAGAGAGGTGAGATCAGGGCAGGCAGAGGGGTTGTTGAGTATGGAAAAGGTAGTGTGGAACTGCGATGTAGGCGAAGATGCAGAAATTCCAGCCACTGAATTTCATTTAGTGAGAGGCAGTGATGCGAAGAAAGTGGTTGGTTTAGAATAAATCTGGCAATTTTGTTGTATGTTTGCTCCAGTTTCTGCATTGAGGTAGTTTATATATTGGTAAGGCTGGGGAAGGCATATAGAAGACTAGGTAAGAGAAATGTCTGCGCAAGGGTGCATTTAGTAGCAGTAGTGAGGAATTTTGTATTCCTATAAAGTAGTCCAAGTTCTTGGTGAGCTTTTTTGATGGCCTGTTGTATGTGCAAGTCAATTTTTAGTCAGTCATTAGTTATTACCCCAAGGGGGTTGGTGTGTGAGGCAGGGGAGATAGTAGTGCCATCTAGGGAGGAAAGAGAAATGTTGGATTTAAGGTGAGAGAGTGTCTGAGGTAGGAAGAGAAGGAGTTTAGTTTTTTTTTAGGGTTAAGGATTAGTTGATTGTTTCTGAGCCATTTCTTAACATAGTTAAATGAATTCTGTGTTAGTGTGTGCAGTTCAGAGATAGTATTGGAGATAGATAAGAGAGTAGAGTCATCTGCATATTATATTACAGATGAGAGACTGCAGGATGAATGTAGATTGTTGGTAAAAATGTTGAAAAGGAGCGGTCCGAGTATGGAGCCCTGGGGTACTCCTGTTTAAACAGCAATGAAAGGTGAGAAAGCCTGCTGCCATCTAACAGCTTGTTTTCTGCCGGTAAGGTAGGATTGGAACCAGCCAAGAGTAGAAGGAGAGAGGTTTAGGTCTGAGAGTTTGTTAAGAAGGATGGAATGAGACACAGTGTCGAAGGCTTTAGAGAGATCAAGGAATAAACAGGAGATGAGCAGGTTGTTGTCCTAGCTTTTGCAACATTTTGAATAAAGGATAGTAAGGCAGATGAGGTACTGTGTTAGTCGAGGTACTGTGTTTAGGGCAGAAACAATGTTGTGAGGGGGTGAGGAGATTTTTGTGAATGAGGTAGGACAGTAGGTGAGTATGTATACATTTTTCAAGGATATTAGAGAGCGGTGAGAAAATAGCAATCAGTCTATAGTTAGAGGGTTCAACAGTGTTGCCACCTTTGTGCAGAGGCGTGGTATAGAAGGATTTCCATATTTCTGGTACAGTAGATTCCTGAATGCAGTGGTTGATTAAGATAGATACTGGATATGCAGTAGAGTCAGCAGCAATTTTCAGAAATTGAGGGGGGAATTTATCAGTGGAGGGAGAGCATGGTTTTAGTTTAAGAAGCAGGGATTTTATATATTTAGTAGAAACAGGTTGTAAGGTAAAAGGCTGCGAGACAGAGGAGAACAGAGGTTTAGGGGGAGGTGAAGGTGACACACAAGAGTTGGGATAAGTAGAGTTACCAGAAGGTAGAGTTTAGAGATGCTGTCTATAAATAATTTGTTGAGTAAGTCTGCAGTTTCAGAGGCAGAGTGATAGGGGAAAGGGTTAGGGATGGTAGGAGAACCAGTGTGGAGCAGGGAGCTTATAGTACTCCAGAATTTGTTGTGGTCATTTGGGTGAGAGCTTTGAAATTTACTGAAATATTGACATTTATCAAATATAATAAGTTTTTTACATGATTTCTGAGTTGCTTATAACCTTGGAGAAAGGTGGGAGTTTTAATGGTTTGCCATTTTTCCATAGAACATCTCTTTCATGCATCAAAGCATGAGTAGCACTGGAGAGCCAGGGTGCAAAATTAGATTTGATTCTAATTTTGCGAGTTGAGGCAAGAGAGTTTAGAACATCAAGGAAAATGTGACTGAATTTAGTAACAGCATCATTGAGCAAAAGAGTGTTTAGGAAAGACCAGTTGATGGCAGAGAGTCTATAGTTAAAAGTTTTAGGGGAAAATTTAGTCAGTTTCTTACAATCTCTGTAGAGATGGGGCTTACAGAAATGAGGAGAGTGCCTTAAGATAGAGATAAGAGAATGGTCACTAATAGAGTCAAGGAAGGTAGAAATGTTACAATAGTTTGGAGAGTTGGTCAAGATCCAGTCAATTGTGGAACAAGTAGCATTTTTACTGTAGTGGGTAGGGGTAGTGATCACTTGTGAGAATCCATACAGGTTTATGAAATGTCAGGGTGAGTCACCAATAAGGGAGTTCCAATCTATATTAACATCTCCAAGAATTATGGTTTCATAGGGAATGGAAGTGTTTATCCAGGAGATTATAAGTTCAAAGATACCGATGTTTTAACTGGGGCTATATAGATTGAGGCAATAGCAAACTTCCTATAGTTATTGATGTGGTAGTCTAGGAGCAGTAGTTCAGCTGGGGAGAAACTAGGCAGGGTAATGTCTATAGGTGTTAGTGTCAGTGACACATGTACAAGATAGCCATGCCCCTGCCTTTTTTGGGTGTCCTATCAGACATATAGATACTGTATTGAGGTGGGAGAAATTCAGAGGAATTGATATGTGGTTTTAGCCAGGTTTCCGATAAGGCCAGGATGTGAGGTTTGTGTTGGGCCAACCATGCTTGAAGTTCATACATTTTATTATTTAGTCTTTGGATATTCATTGCAGAAAGAGAGGGATTTTTGAAGCTGGAGATATTTGAGGATGTTCTAGGGGGGACAGCAGATGAAGGTGGAGGGGAAGTGGAAAGAGGGGAGGGACCAGGATTAGGATGGATGTCACCAGAAACCAGAAGAGCAAAGACAAGATAAAAAAGGTGAGGGTGATCAGTAAGGGGAATAGGGTACTTGAGTTTTGGCTTTGGAGTAAGAGTGAGGTAGGCCATGAGTTTAAATTTAAGACATTGTAAGGGGGAAAGACAGAAAAGAGTGGGGGCAATAGTCAGTGGAGCTTGGTTATATGTTGAAAAACATCTGGGAAAGGTAAAGGTGGGGGAAGAGGGGAAGATATGGAGCTCAGTGTGGTAGGAAGTGCTTAGGGCTAGTGAGATTAGAAGTGGAGGAAATAGCAGTAAGGATAGCATTGTGTGATGGAAAAAGGAGAGGAAGAGTTATAGGGAAAATATAAGGAAATATATGAGGAAAGGGTGGTATCTAGAGATAAGCAGTGTGAGGGACGGAATGGTAATGAGGGATGGAAATAGTGAGTATGTTAGGAGATATTAGGTGTGCTAGGGAATGAAAGAGTCAAGTGTGAGAGAGGCAAGCCACAGAGGAGGCAGCCAGCCCAAGGTGTGCAGGGAAAAGGGGAAGATTGGTGACAAGGTGGAAAGAATGAAAGGGTGAGAGCACAAGTTATGTTGGTGAGAAGGGGCTGTGGGAGTGATCAGACAATGAGGTGAAAGTATAAATTTGAGGATACTTGGGGTTTGTGGGATTCAGGGAGGGAGGGGAGGGGAGTGAAGCAAGTCCTAGCAAAGTGAGGGGGAGCAGAGCAGGCAGAACCAAACCACACCACAAGTAATGAGGGGGAGGGGATCAGGCTGAACCAAACCATACCACAAATAAGTCGAATGTAAGGGCCTAAAACCTACACTCAGCAATTTTACTTACTTTTAGCAGGAAAGACAGACCAGCAGTATACAATTTTGAGGTTTTTATCAGGGTTACCTGTTCAAATGTCAGACAAATAAGTAAAACTTTCAAACAGGAATCTATGTCTTCATGTTAGAAAGCCACAAAGGTACAAGGTATAGCTGTAAAAGTTGGGGTCAGAGAGACAAATGTATGAATCGGTTTACTTTAGTTACAGGGAAAGGAGGCAAAAATAAAGCAGAAAGAGCCCTATGGCTGACCAAAAATGGTGACTTGCTTTGTTACACAGCATGTAAGAGAGAGCTTAACAAATGTTTTTTATATTTGCAACCTACACTGTTTAATTGTTGGGAGAGAAGAAGTTTTTGTTGTTAGAGACTGTGGTGGCCAATTGCAATCCTGTAAACACTGTTTTGCAGGAACTGCAATATACTACTGTAGGTTAGTATAGTTTGACTAGAAAAAGAGAAAAGCAGAGATTCTAGGGTAAGCATTATTACAGCTGTGTTCACCCTTACTTACTGTCAATATATCTTAATCGTATTCCAGCAGCTTTCATATAGGAGCTGACCATTGTAGAAAGGAGTGATCAAGAGGGCCACAGCTGTAATGTCATTCACAGCAGGCACAGATGAGAGGCATGGCTGTAGCTACTGGACAACAGAGTATTTACCAATGTGTCATTCACAGAGATCTACTAATCTACTAGAGGACTACTGTTGTAATCCCTTTTCCCCATAACTGCATTATCCCATCTGTGTCCCATTATATGGGGACTTGTAGTTCATACCTGGTAGAGTGATGTAATCCTTTTGTGAACAAATCTTCATGAAAAAAGCTAGCTAAATCATAGTCTGTCTTGAAAAAGTAACCTACAGACTTGTATGCCATAGGCCGTTGCTTGCCTTTTGTAATTCTCATTAACAGGTAATTGGCTGTGCACCATTCCATGGCTCAGACTTGATAATTGAATCCAAAACAGCTAGGTTGCACTTTCATTAACCAATGACATGGCACCACAGTACAATATTTAAGGCCTTCATATAGGCCTTGGCCCCTTTCTTAGTCTTTGAGATGGGCATTAGTGAGGTGTGGAGACTACAGCATCACAGAGCGTAGGTACAAATATTGTTGAAATGTTTGAGGTATGGCCACAGTTTGGCATGCTCTGTGTGGCTATTGTCAAATGAAATTGTGATTATCTGGCAGTTCAGTGTTAAACACTGTGTTTTGAGGTCAGTAAGGGGGAAGAGAGATGTCAGAGTCAGATATCATACCTGTCAGACTATGCATGGTGCCGCAGTACCTGCTAATATATCAGCTCACTATATTTGTAGGGGCAAACTTTCACAAATTTCCCTGTTACTTGACACCCCCACCCCTTTATATATGGGTTTTGTCTGGATCCCTTGTGCTAGGGGATTGTGAGGTAAGGTAGTTCTGTATCAGGTAGCTTAACATACAGCTGCATATGTTGCCGGCTGCAGCTGCCACTTCTGCATAGGACACATGGAGGAGTGTGAACACTTTGGAGGACAGCAAGCTGTATGTGTAAAAGATGGAGCAGTGTCACCTCTGTCATTACAGCAGAGGCAGGGTGGGGGTACCCATAACAGTACACTCAAGGCATGTTCTTAAGGTACATGTGGTATGTAACAGTGCCAATCACAGAGTAGTAGGCGACATATAGATAGGCTATACATATACGTGCAGTGTGTCCCTACCTACAGGCCTCTGACTTGCAAACATGGGTAAGAGTTAATTCAGTAGCAGAAAACTGTTTTGTTTAAAATTGCATGACTCAGTCATTATTTGCTGTATTCACAAGAATGTAATTGAATTGTAACATACTGGATTCTAACAAAGGACTTTGGTGGCAAAATGTACTGCAAGCAAAGCATTTAACAGACTGAGCTACTCAGTCAGTGCTGCAGCAGTTGTATTTGCAAGATATATGTGCAGGCATGTAGTCTGTGAAGCAGGATTTGCATTAGCATGTGTTTTTTGAAGGGTTTGAAGTGTGACACTCAAATATCTGTCATGATTTTCTAACCTCAATCTCTAATGACTTGCAACTACTTTACCAGAAACATATGTTATTGTGATAACCATGCCACAACTAGGGGGCAAATCTGTGGACATTCTGCAACAGTCTGTAAAGCTGATATGTGCTATCCCTGGTTTCATGTCCATGCATTATTATTTATTTGGCTGTGTACTGGTGTAGTGTCTGCATCACAGTCCCAAGTACACTTCCAATTTTAACATTATATGCACTTGCAGTGTGTCAGTTTAAATCAGGATATGTTGGTGGCCTGTAGTTGACAGTGGCCTGGGTTTGAGACATGGCAGTGGGTGATTATTTTTCAGATGTGAGAAACACATAAGATGATTAAGGCAGTTTTAAGTGAGTTTGCAAGGGTTTGTGTGGGTTTGTGTGGCACTCTGCTTAGCTCATCACAAACCCACACTAAAAATTAAAAAAAAAAAAAGAAAAAGGGAATAATAGGAAAGTAGTGAAAATGGGGCAAGCAGGGGGAAAAACATACTGAAAGGCATGTAGGGATGTGCAGGACAGGTGTAAGAAAGGACCATAGATCTTCATTTCTTGTAGAGCAACAACTGTGAATTTTTAAAGAGTTTTTACATGAATTTGGCCCCTCAAACCCCAGAGAGAGGAGTGAGGACAACAGAAATGTGTTGCCAAGCCAATTGGACCTAATTCATTGTGTCCAGTGGACATGTGTATGAAATGTAGAGATATGTATGGGGCAATATTTTTGTTGGACAGGTGCCCCTTTTTTAAGGAGAGAGCGGAATGGTGGGGAAGGGATGTAGGTATGTGTGGGGAGATAGGTTGGGTAGAAGAGGTTGCATTTGTAGACAGACAAGACAGCATACAGGGGCGGTGTGTGACACATGGGGGGGTAAACACCTTGGATAGGGAGGGTATTGTGGAAGCAGCGATGCATTTTCCTCAAGGCAGCAGCAGTGAGACTGAGATCCCCACTAATGGGCAGTCAGCACTGCTCTTTCACTGGCTGTGCTGGAGGCTGGGCTGCAGGACCCTCAGGCCCCACCATGTTGTCCAGTCTGCCCTCAATCCGACGCAAGTGTTGTTCATAACTGTGATGCACAATCCTTCACACCATGGCCAGTAGTTGTTCCTGGGTGACAACCTGCCCTGTGCCCCTGCTCCCAGGGGGGGAACGAGCCCAGTTCCCTGAGATGGTTCCACTCGAAGGTGGTGCAGGGCCAGTGGAGGGTCCCCACTGGCTTGTGTCCTAGATGAGCTGGTACCTGGTGCCACAGCTGGCTGAGGTAGGGTAGGTGGATCTGCAGGAACCTGCCAACCCAGATGTGCTGTGGGTATGGAGGTAAAGCAATAAATATAGGTGAGTTGTGAACAAAGCCATTGTTAGTAATAACAGCATGCCAGAACATTGGAAATAACCCCATTACAGTTAAGTGCATATTATGTGAAACACAACAATAAATGACAACAGTCATTATATTAGCAGGATTCCAGTAACAGTTATGGCATAAGGCCAACAGAATAGGTAATTCAACAAGATATGTTAATATGCAACCATAGTCATACATAACAGTAATAAAACACATGCCCAAAATAAAGTTTATAGAACAACATATGTTAATAGTAAACCATAACCAATATATAACAATAATAAATATATGAAGATAAGGGGTGGGGAGAGAGAGAAAAATGTAGTCCATTAATACCATCATAGCCTATATAGTTGACAACAGTAATGCTAGCTACTCTACAAGTCTGCCCTTTCTATATGAGTAAATGTGGCCTATAGCTGCTGTTGCACATACACCTCTCAAGCTATCTGCATGGGACACTATGGGCCAAGCAGTAACACCTGCAGGTACACAACTGCAAAGAACATGTGCACATCAAGTGGACCTATATAGCTACCTAGGAGTACTGTGGGCTAATGTACTGTTAATTTGATATTGACATATAATCATGCCAATGATGCATATGTGAAATTGGGATTACACAACAGTAATTACATTCTGTGACAGCTTGACACTTGAGAGACATGCATGTATACAGTTCAGAGAGTACACAACTATCATGCTGTGCTTGGTAGGCATAGGGAATGTACCTAATTGCACTGACTGCAGGGGAGATATGCATCACATGTAGTAAATGACTGCATCTACCTTTACAGGAAACTCCAGGTATACAGCCATACCTACATTACACATTTTATGTTTTTTATTTCATATTTTGTTATTATTAAATCTGTGTCGTTTATTGGGTGGGCAAATGGCACATTCATGATCAATGATTTTAACAGTGTGTGACATCTGAAGAAACATTTATTTACACACACTATGAGCTATCTCACCACTTTACCTGTGGCCCTGTGGAGAGAATGATATATGCTATTGCACATTGTATTTGTTTTATTTTATTATAGTTTCTTATTGAATCTGTATCTTTTATTGGTTGGATAAATAGCACATTCGTGATCAATGATTGTAACAGTCTGTGACACCTAAATAAACAATTATTTACACATACTATGGGCTACCTCACCTATTTTCCAGTAGTCACTGTGGAGAGAATATCTGTTATCATAACATATCAGATTCAGTAATAGGTATTAGTACATGGAACTGGATTCAAACCCTTTTCTGTGTGTTGCAAAATGTACTTCGTGCACAGCATTTAATAAGCTGAGCTACCGAGTCACTGCTGATAGCTGATTGACTGATTTTGTCCTAGAGCTCACCTGGATACAAAATATGACCTGGTACTACTACTACAGTGTTCTAACACAGTGCAGTGAAAGTTGGACCCACCTGCATGGAATGCAATCATGGCAGAGAGACAAAGTAACCAATATACTACTACATAAAATGCAGGTGTACACAATATATTGTTCCTCAGTTGAAGTATCAGCTTTCATTCCAGAAGTATTGTGCATCAGTTTATTACAGTTACCTTCATGCATTTAGAGGTATAGTTTGAGATTTTATTGCCCAACAGTTAATGTAATGCAGGTGTAGCAATACAGCTATAATTCCACAATTATTGTAATAGAAACTTTATTTAATTTACTTTATCAAGGTTAATGGTTTACACTTCCCTGCTTATTGCAGTACATTTGGCAGTACTCCAACATTGCAGTCCAGGTCTATGACTACATTCATTGCAATACAATCAAAACTGTATATACCTGATGGCAGTTGATACTTTCCCCTTTCTTGCTTATATGATTATATATTGCAAGATACATCTGTACTCACCACACTCATGGTGCAACCTGAACAGGTGCTCTGCATGCACCTCGATGTTGTGAGCTCTCACCTCTGCAGCTATTGGGAGAAAAACACACCATTATGCATACTAGTTTAGCAGACATTCAAGACTAAATACAGATAAAACACAAGTAAACATACTTACACTCATGTGGGACATTGCCCATCCGAAACTCTTGGACCAAGGCCTCCAATTGAGCACGATTCCTTTTATTCAGGTTATTGTGGTGGTGACGACACTGCTCGCCTATGAGGGAGATTCCATTTGCACTGGTGAGGTCCCGTGACAGCCGGTCCCAGGCCTCTGTTTTGCACTTTGAGCCCCAGTAACCACCCTGCATGAGCCAGTCTTCATGGATTTTGACTAGGAGTCCAACCATGACCCTGGACTCCTCAATGCCCCACCACTGCACCTGAAAGTGGGAACCCTCTCCAACACCTGCCATAGTATCCTCACAGGTTGAACTCAAATAGATTCTGCAGTATTCCCACCTATTATGCTTAATATACCCTGTTTTTCTGCCTTTAATGAAATTGGACAATTTTTAAAATTGTGGTGAGCTGCTTAGAACTGTGCAAACCAGCTGAGCTGAGCTGTGCTTAAACTGGCAATGCTTAGCAATGCTTGGCACCACTTAGTGTGCAAACCAGCTAAGCAAAGCTGTGTGGCGCCAAGCACTGCCAAGCAGTGTTAAAACATATCCTGTTTAAGCAGTGCTTAACACAGCTTTGCAGGTCTTAGCAGAGCTTAGCTGAGCACAGCAATACAGGATTTAAAAAATGGCATTTTTTTTTAAATAAATGCTTAACAACCCTTCTGTGTATTCAAACTCTGCACCTACTGCACATATGGCTGTCATTCCAAACATTTTGCTATGTGGATGTCTAGAGTGCTGCTATACTTTTACATATACCTCTCAGCTACAGCACTGCTGAGCACCATGTCACACTTTGCAAACCTGTTCAGCTATGCTTAAACTTGACGTTCGCATTAATAATTAAATGTATCCAGTTTCTATTTTTAGATGTCTGGCATGTGTTAATTGCTGCGTGCTGTGCCATGCAAACTAAAAAAAATAAATAAATACAAATAACTTTCTAACAATATTGATATAATGCACTTTGACAGTGCAGGGGCCTTGTTACTCATCTGCAGACACAGTTAGTAACACACTCCCTACACTGATTCAATAACCATGTTCCACAGCTCTCCCTCCACAATGCACCATCATTAATATGCATGGTGTACTACCAAGGGGGAACCACATACATGACCACAGTACCTTCCGTGTAGGCTCTATACTATGCATACATGGAGTTTATTAAATCTGTGGGTAGGCAAAACACCTCCTGCCACAAGCTGAATAAACTTAGTCTTCCTAATGTAAAAACACAGTAGAAGAGACCTACAATTGCACTGCTACCACAAACCATTTAAATAAACAACTATCTGGAAATCCCTTTCTGAAGGCAATTTCAAGGCAGTATTACAGAAGTAACAGTGAGAGGAAGAGCATTTTTTGTTACAATCACTCAAAAATAACTTAAGTGTGATTTAGCAGTCAGAAGTTCTTAACTTTGCCAGGATGACACACATAAGCCAACTTTGTTCTGTGCATAATTATAAGTGCAATAAACACATGGTTCAGCTGGTTTTAATCTATATTGTGTATTTTTGATGGCTCTACATATAAGGATACATTTGTTTTCAAATGGGTCACTTCTGTTGAGTGCACTATTGCACATTCAAACTAAATGCTTTTCCTAGTTAGATGTCATGCTTTAGCAGATTTCCATGACATTAGTGCATTAATTTTAACATTTATCATTGTATTTCCACCTTAGCAATTATAGTTTTGGTTTTCATCCTACTTAGGTGTTCACTTGTAGATTTATACATGTATTCATTTGTAATTTGTTATTGACCCACAAACCATATGAAGTATTTATTTGATAGGAATGTGATTTTTGTTAAATGTGGTTTAGTTTATATTTATTAATATTTATGCTGATATATCTCTAGTTGTAGATCTTTTGTTAGCTAGTTAGCTAATCACTTTGTTAGTTATTTAGTTTCTTAATTAATACAGTTTAGATTACTGGTTAACCTATATTTGTCTCTAGGTTTTTAGTTTCAGTTTTGGCTAGCACTCTCTGATTATGCTATGGTGTTAAGGGGGAAGGGGGATTTGGTTAAAGGAATGATTGTAATGATTTTATTGCTTCTAATAGAACTACCATCTGTAACTACTCCCTTGCTCCGAATGACCAGATTATATATAAATAAGGAATGCTTTGATGCTTTTCATTATACTCAACTAGGATCACGTGTTTGTGTGTTTCAGTAAAGGATATTCCATTTTAACTCAACTGTGGGCTACCTACTATTTTCTATTTTAATAGTTTGTAGCACATATTTTACAGTTTGATTTTATTAATGAATTAGTTGCTTAACATACTTCAGGAAGTGAAAATCACACCCTACACACTGCAAAGTTTCTTCTTGGTTTGTGTTAAAATTATTGCATACCGTTTTATGTAAGATAATCATCTGTACCAATAAATGTTTTTGGGAAAGTTAATGTTCTACAACTAAATTAATATGTAATTACTAGTATTTAACTTGTATAAACAAATATCTGACTTAGAAAGAAAATCTTCCAACAAAAGCAGCTCAGAGGTTCAAACCCATTTCAAAGTAATTCTCTTCTGCAACTTGATCTGTAGTTCATATTGCACTTATATTGTGTATATTAACACTTCTGGGCACAATAATTATGTTAATTTAGGCTCATCTCATTATTGTGTTTGAATAGCTCAATTTGCATGAGAAGTAGGCTTAATAAACATTGTGTTGAGTTCTACATGATGTTGTGCACAAGCTTGAGTACCTACAGTGAGCTCTGCACCTCACAGGAAGCCCACATTACAGGGATTGTAACATTTTCAAGTTCATACCTCTCAAGTGTACCTCATCATGATTAATATTCCTCAATTTACCTTTTACATAGACATGTTCCTGCATTACCACACTAAAAGGGTCTGTAACACACTCAAGTCTTAGCAAGTCACTTAACTGATACCCATAGAAAATTACAATGCACACTATGAATTCATCAAAATAACCTTTTATAACCCTGAAATGACATGCTTTAAACATGCTATGAGATTCCTAGGTGTAGTTTTTGGTCAGCTGTTTATAAGTGTTTATTTCTTCAACATTATGGGAGCTGCATATTCTGCACTCTATACATAAAAATTTGACAGAAGGTGACAGACTGACTTTAACTATCTGAAGATGGAGTCTATGCTGAGCATGTATTCTCTGCACCAAGAAGATGGACTGAGGGCTGCCTTGTTTCATGCCTTAAAGTGACAATATAGCCAAAATAATACAGTACATCTGTTTATTATTTTGCCATCCACTGTGCAAACGAGATTCCTTTTGTTGTCCAGCATTGTGTGAGAGATACGATATATGAAAACTGGTTTGGATACCATATGATTGTTATTTTTCTAATATCTTTGATTGTGAGACATGTCTGGAAAAGCAGACATCAGTGCTCCCTTTATAGCATGAGATGGTGTGAGGAGGAGTCTAAGACTTTTCTGGGCATCCTCCATAATCAGTACAGAGCAGGCTGCTGAAAGAGGGCTAAACTATGTCAAGTTATAAGGTTGATGACTGGAGTAGTTTGGCCAAGGCTTTGACCCATGCCACTGGCATCCCATGCATGGTAGAAAAGTGCAACCACCACTATATTGACTTAATTTGAGCAAAGCATGACCTCCTTAGCCAATGGGAGGATGACATTAAGGCACACACATCACCTTCATACAGTAAGCATGACATATTTTACCTATCCATAGACCCTGCCATTCATGCCACCTTTTCTTTATACTTTTTCTTCAACTCCAGCCCCTGTAGGGACTGAAAAGGACAGAGAGCTATATAAGAACAGACTAGAGTGCCTAAATGAGCATCAGAGTAAGTATAGCTACTGTTGTGAAAAAAAAACTGTTTGCATAGTGACAAGCAGCAATTAAAAAGAATGATAAATAGCATTTATACAGCAGAACAGCATCAAGTCATTACTGGCATTCATCTCTGTAGTTAATCAGACTGTGTGATGTTGGAAGATTAATTCTGCATGCTCTGCATAGCTGGAGAAGTGGCTCATCCCCTTAAATCTGTGTGTCCTATGATTGTTCTTATGGCTTTGGGTTCAAGTCTCTACCCCATAAAGGGAAGCAAACTTGTTGTCATGCCATAATATAAACAGATAAAATGCAAAATAAGGTAATTATTTGAAAATATGTATAGATCCCATTATTAAAATCTTTTTCATTACTGCAGTTGAGTACGAAGAAAGAAGAGAAAAGTTAAGAATGCATTCTCATTGCTTTTGTATGTCTTGGGTCATTCCATTACTGTTTTTTTTTACTTCAGTTACTATTATATGCAACAACCCAGGGACCTGGACTGACCTCACTGACACAGCCTGTCTTCTCCCTCATTAGTGGCAGCTCCACTACCACCACCATCAATACCACCATCAGAGACACCAAGCACATTCTGGGTCCCACCCTGCTAGTTACCTCCACACCTCCTGCCTTACCTGTACAGCTTGTATCAGGTAGCTGTGCACTGGAGGGTTTTACACCAATAACAGCAAGTAGCAGGGAATTAGATATGATGATTTTGTCACATATCAGGAATTTGCACAGCTTGTGGGGGAGATACTGGACAGGAGGTTCGGTGTCCGTGACTCACTGGATTGTGTTCTTGATTAATGTTGACTCGACCTCTTGAGGCAGGACCCAATGGTGACAACTTCCAGTTTGAGGAGTATTATCCCACTGTATCAAAACTGGCAGAAACTTTATCTCTGAACATTCTCTCCTATCCCCAAATCTGGTGTTCCCCTCTCTTTTGTGTTTATGATCAACCCTGTATATTTTGCAAGCCTACCCTTGACCATTGTCTTTCTTCTGTTAGTCTGTTTCCTTGATCATAATGCCACTTCCCTCATTCTGTCAGTTGCATCTGTCTTTCCTTTCAACCTACCCTCCCCTTCTTACCATCCTCTTGCTTCTCTGACTTCCTTTCCTAACCTTCCCTTCTCATAAAAACGGCACTTGTCCCACAAACAGCACTCAGACACATAGCTTTTAGTTTACACACCTTTAATTAATGTACACATGTGTGGATCCATTAGATCATCATAAAACCTGTTCTTGTCTGACTAATCCTTGTGGATGTCACTTGGTATATGATTAAGAATATCGTTGTGATTCAACAGCATCATTCAGATTTGTACCTGCCCCATCTCCATCCTGGTCATTCCTCATTTGCTTTTCTCATGCTCTAGCCCCTGCTTGCTTCCCCTTTTCATTTATGCCCTATACTCCCATTTCCAACCTTTAATCTGGACAAAAAAAAAAAAAATGAGCCTACCACACAAGTGGCCAAAAGGGCTTTTAAATAAAAATAATCATCTTTCTGTGGTTACGTGTTGTGCAGTAGTTGCCAATGAGCAAGGTCAGGGGTCATCCATAACAAAAGGAAAATGCTGGGCCTTGTCCTACTTCAAAAATTAAGAAAAATCCTTGAAATGAACAAATGACTTTCCATCGTTCATGCAAATAAGCAGTGAATGTGTGTCACCAAGAACAATGAAATAAAATGAAGTGCATAGCTCCAGACTAACTGTTCCCATGAGTTACTAGTACATTGTCAGTGCACTAGGGAAGGGTTTGGATTCCATTATTGTTGGATTGTGTTTACCAGTGTTCATTTGTCATTCTTCCACAGTATTGTAACATTCCCTTGAAATGATATATTGACAGACCTTTTTAGCATAAGCTCTTCTGTGGTTTCAGTTGCTAATATCTTCTTTTGCAGACTATGGCTGCTCAAGGGAGAGATTCATAGCTATGTATGCATATTGTTATTGCATTATTATCGTGTGTTCCATTACTCTGAAACTACATATTACTATCATACATGTGTGAAGTATACATTGTAGTTTATCACCAACTAACATAAGGGATGTTTGCATTTTTCTGTTACTTTTGAGTTAGGAAGTTGCAGATCTAGGCTCCTGTTTCACATCTCCCATGTTCATTTCCTAGTTGCTCACCCTTACATTGTACCCTCAGTCCACTTCCTCATTTCTTCTATCTGTCCTATACCCTCTTTTCCAAAAAGAAAGATACCACCACACATGTCGAGAATGAGCATACAATTACAAATTGTCTTTCTGTTGTCATACTTTGCTTGAGAATCAGCAAAGAGCAATGCAGATAGGCAGGTATGTCCAAATACAAATGGCACTTCATGTCCTGTCGCAAAAGTGATAAAAATTTTTGACATGAGCAAATGATACTGCCGTTGTTCACTTAAGTGAGCTGTGCACACATGTGCATTATCAAGCAATAATAACATATGCTAAAGTTTGTGCTTTCCCACTAAGAGATTCTATAGCTCATTGTTTTCAGGTAAATGCTAAGCTATGCCTTTGCAGATTATTACAAGCCTAGCAATAAACAGAGGTCAGAATTAAACCCTGTATCTTGTATTTGTGAGGTAAACACCTTAAGCATATATCCATCCCATTACCCCTTGAGGTATACACCATAAACATTATGCCAACTCCCATGAATTTGTCAACCCAGCCAGTCAGAGCTTGTGGGAAGATACTAGACAGGAGGTTCAGTGCCCACATTAGCCATATAGAGATTATGCTCACTGCAGTGTGTCCATGACCAGTGCTAACTCCACTTGTTGAGGCAATACCCAGTGGGTATTGCTACCAGGGTAGCTGTTTTCATGATGTAATGAGTCAATTCTCAATGTACTGAATTTAGTGCTGTAATCACCAGGAGGTAGAATGTTTTACAATTGTACTTTTTGCCATACAAATGAATTATATTCACCTGCCGTCTGCAATGTTTCACAGACATGACTTCAAATCAGTAACTGTGTCCTGATATCATATGTTCTTTTCCCCTGAGAAGTGCTTAAACAACAAATTCCCTATATATGAGTTAGTAGCATAACTGGTATGGGGAATATGAGTAACAAAGGCAATGGTTTCGGTTCCATTCAGAATTAGTTATGTTTTGTTCCTAGCATCTGTGTTCCTTTCTTATTCAGTGAAACATTCCTAGCATCAATATAGAGGATTATGAGCAGGTCTCCAATCATAACCACGCAATTCTATGACTGAGACATGGATGCCAATAAATCCGGGTCTATATGACAGTACCGAATGGACTAAATAGCGAATGCTATTTAGTCGATTCGATACTGTCGAAATGGCAAAATAGCAATGTCAAGGAACATCAATTTTTTTCCCAGGGAAAAATTCAGTGGGCCGTCTTTGGGACTTTGCCATTTCATCCACTATGTTGCGATCTCGGAGTTGGTATATTTAAGTGTGGGGGGGGGGCAAAGCCCACCATTAAATTTGTGTTTTAAGGTTTTTTTTTTTTTTTACGGAGCAGTAAATTTTTTACCTGGGAAAAAAGTCACTGTACTGTTTATTTGATATGTTGTTGTTTAGATATTATCAGTACGATGAAATAGTGTTCGCTATTTTCATTGTATGATAATATAATATAGATGCATAAATTCACCTCAAGATTAAAGCAAAGCTTGAGAACCCACCGCCCAAGAAGATTTGAAAATTCCAGTCTTGTTCTTCCCGCTGGGACTTAATTTTATCATTTTTTTATTATTAAATATCTCAGGGCTCATATTTAAATTGACTTCCCAGTAGCCTTTCAAGATCCAAAATTAGCCAGCCTGCCTTGAAGCACCAGTGTTATTAGCTAAAAGATGCAAATTGCTGTAGAATAAAATGCAACTGTTGTTAAATGAGAATAAGTACTGAAACAGGATGTCCTTACAGGGCTACTGACTCATTTTAATGTCCTCACTATTACACTCACTGCTCGCTCAGTCAGTAGGTAAACATAAACAGGTTCCCTGGGACCTGTTCCTGCTAGCACCTTCTTAAGAATGGACATCTCATTGTAATAGACTTGCTTACCCTAATATCCTTATTTCTGTTTTTTTCTATCAGGACTGCCATTCCACCTGATATTTATTTATTTAGCATTTGTTTACTGGGAAAGTCTGACTTGCAATGAGCCAATTTTCAGCAGATGCCTAGGGAGAAACGCTCCAGACACGTCTTTGTAATGTGGGAGGAAAACAGAGCACCTGGAGGAAACCCACATGAATGCAGGGAGGACATGCAGACTCTGCACAGAAGTCAGCCCAGCCGAGAATAGAACCAAAGAGCGTCTTGCTGTGAGGCAACAACACAAACCACTGCATCACTGCACCATTTATTTATACCTCCATATTATCATATACAGAGCTACACTATCCAGCATGGGCTATCCCTTTGATTGTTGGTTTGACTAGTGTTTAGACAGGTAGCATAGTACATCTTATTTGTCACCATTGTTCAGTTACCACCTTAGCATTAGAGCCAGTCTGACCTTGTGATTGGTAAGCTATAATAATATTGAGAGACAGAGAAATCAAACCCAGGGATTGTAGTTACATATATGTTTTAAGACTTTTCAGTTTCACCTTCATATTGTTTCACGTACAAGAATATTTCAGCCATAGCAGCTCCCTGTAGTTTTGCTGATTCCTAGGGACTTTGCATGTGCACATTGCTTGGACTCTGCACCTGCTCTATTGCAGCCTACTTTGCTCCCCTCCCACCCAATCTCTGGCTGTCCTCAGGTGTATATCATACACCTTCCTGAAAGTACACAGTATCATACCCAACCAGTTGTACCTGTCATAACTCCAGTTCAATTCAGTTCATTAAAACTAGTTTTACACTAGCCCCAAACTCAGGAAATTACTACCACATTGTCATACCACAGCATGTATAAAACACTGACTCCGCATGAATAAATCCTTTCACCCTTTACTTCTAAATTCTCAATAAACTTCATAAAACCCTAGTAAATGGTCTACCTGGAACAATTGCTGTATACAGTGAAAGTATGCTGTGGAAGGATTATGTGAATAAGGAGCAGATGATGTATTTGTTGTGGTATGTATTCTGTGTGTCTGTGAAATAGCATTATCTACCATGCACTTTCTTTTTTGGCAGTTCCATAACTTGGAATTAAAATGAGACTGCGACAGTGTTTGAACTCAACCCAACAAAGAAGTTCTGAAGATCCTTGCCCCAACATGAACATGTTTGTGTGTGTGTGTGTGTGTGTGTGTGTGTGTGTGTGTGTGTGTGTGTGTGTGTGTGTGTGTGTGTGTGTGTGTGTGATGTGTGTGTGTGTGTGTTTCTGTGCATATTTCTTACTGTTGTAGGCTTCCTTTTATATACTATGTTCAATGGATTGTTTTTAAATTCAAAACATTCATAGGGGTTAGGGTTGGCACAAGAGGGTGAGAGTTAGCATAATGGTGAAGATGGTTACCTTACAGACAGAATGTGCAGGGCTTAATTTTCAATTTTGAGGGAAATTTAGATAGGTTTAAGATGGCCAACAATGGCAGCTAGCTGAGTACTCATCTATGAAGCTATGAACCTATACATGAAATTCAACAACACTAGCACAACCATTCAGAAATGCTTCCAAACTACAGACTAACAATTTCTATCGAAATATCTTTATTCTCTACTCTAGTGGTATACATGGTAAATGACTACCACTCCCCTTTGCTATTATAACTTTGATAACTTACAAAACAAGTTACATCACTTTGCTAATTACTATTCAGAAAATACAAGTTCATATCCTAATATCATAATAGTACATAACTAAATCACCTTCAAACAATCAAATCAGATAGTAGAAAAAATAAACTAAAACAAATGTAATACCATACCCCAGCCCTCAAATGCTTCCTTTTATAGTAAGACATCGAACTTCACCCAGGTCCTACTCATTATAGCTCAAAGTTTAAAATATAGACTACTAACAATCTCATCAAGGACTAAACATGTTTCTCATTAATGGCATATGTCTAAATAATAAAATAACTGAACTCTACAGCTGGATTGATTACTTGCTACTAACCAGATGTAATAACAGCCACTGAACCCTGGTTTAAACCCAGTAGATCGGATGAGGAAATGGTAGCAACTGGTTACAATATTATCACAACTAAATGACCCACTAAAATGTACATAGAATTTGCACTGTACACTCCAACTACTAAACAATATTTTCCCCCAAATATCCATTCCTTCTTTGATAAAGCAAGACTCAGTTCACTAATTTAACATAAACTCATACACATAACTGCATATAGCTACGATATGCAATCCATCACAATCTTTAATCTAGAACATTAATAGACCAGAGCATATATTATCCTGGATCACCAAAAAAATAAAACAACACACATTAATATTAAGAAATGTAAACATAGACTGGCCAAAACCTCAACATGGCCCTGTGCTCAAAAATAATAGCAGAGCACAAAAGAATCAACAAAGTGACTGGTAAGAAAAGAATTCATGGCTGAATACTGCAACCTAAACCACTAATATCCAGTGAAATGAAAACATATCTTATACCCTTAGTGATCCTATACACTTAATGATTATTACCCTACCTTTATTATCTGGGAACAACAAAATGCCCCTCAGTGTGCACCAAAAGATTATTCAAAAAATATATTGTCAACAATTTACTCAAACAATGCAGTTGTTTCCCTTTTAAAAAGTTTCAACTAGATGGTAATGTTATTTCAAGCATGTACTATCAATCCTAAACTCCATATCTTCTTTTCGCAGTGTAAAAGTAAAATCTACACTTTTCTCCTGGATGACCTCAAAGACTAAGCAGCTAATGATGTCTAGAGACAAAGACTAGAAATAATGGCAAATGAACTAAAAACACAAACCAGATGAGTGTATAAAATATTTAGGAGTAAAGTCAAAACCATGCTACAGAAGAAGAAACAATCCTGCTTTCTTCATCTGCATTGCAACAAAAGGAACAAACCTAGCCAATACTGGGCATCTATGAATAAACTTTTAAACTAGAAAAGAAAACTATACCTAGTCCATTCCGTCAAAAAACTGACAATAATACTGCCTGCATCCTTAACAAGTCCTCCATAGAAAAAGCCACTTCAATCATGTAGCAATCCAGCAATATGCTTCCAAAGAACACCAACAACTTTTTTATGGCACATTCAGACTGCAGTCTATTAATACTAACACTATGTGTGTGTGTGTGTGTGTGTGTGTGTGTGTGTGTGTGTGTGTGTGTGTGTGTGTGTGTGTGTGTGTGTGTGTATATATATATATATATATATATACATATATATATATATATATATATATATGTGTGTGTGTGTGTGTGTGTGTGTGTATGTCTATTTATCTATAGCTATATCTATATATCTAATCTATATATATATATATATATATATATATATATATATATATATATATATATATATATTGTACTACAGAGATTAAAACCAATCACCATAACACCTCATCAGATATCATTAGAATATCTACAAATAGCTAAACAGGTTATATCTACATCTACTCAGTTGCTGTACTTATTAATAGGTTTGTCTCCAAGTAATGATACAGCCAGAACATATATATGTATGAGGGAGCTCCTGCTGAGCAAACCCGAATGTCTTTAGCCATTAAGTACTATACAAAGGCTCACTTCTTGGTACAATCACTCCTTATTTCTCAGGAAGCGGACAGTGAACTGAAGAAAGTAAGTAAATTACATATAGATCTTAAAGGCATCAATTGAATCTACAACACTATGTATTTAAAATGAATAAATATGATAATTCTTACTTATCTTTTTTGTCCACCCTCCCTCAGCCTCCCCACACAATTCAGAAGACTTCTCTGCTATGATTCCATGCCTTGTCCTTTTCATAAAGTTTTTTCTACATCCTTTCAACACACAGTGATTGACCAAGACAGTAATGAAAGTTGGGGTCTGGTTCTGCTAGTACCCCATAAGCCATGGGATTCTAGATACTCTAAGGTGCATTTAGGATGTTTTACAACCTTCTGATGCAGTGATGACCTGACCAAAAACCTTGGCTAAGGAAAGAAATCTTATTTTCTTTTAAGGAAGAAATAACCTGAGCTGTGTCCAAGGCCTAATGTTCAGTGCCAACAAAAACAGTGCTGCTCAATAAACTGAAACAAATAAATGTTTACAAAGACACATAAATTGTATGTGGAACCAGTGCCAGCCTTCATAACTCTGCTTCACCCCCAACAAATAATCATCTTCTTTGCACTCATCAATTGCTAGACTGGGAAGAAAGTGAAGGACCAAACTATACATTGTTTATGTCATACAGTTTGCCTCCTTTCCCTACCTCCAAATGCCACTACTTGCTATGCATTCCTCTGTCATCAGACTGGAATCAATATGAGCAAACAAAATGCCACAGTAATATGTTTCAACTCGATGCTGTCAAGAATGTATACATAGCATGCCTCCTTACCACTACCCCCAAAAGTTTACCACTTTTGAACATGTCTGACAAAACCCACTCAAGGACAGGAAGGGCATGCAGCCTCCTCACAGGAGTCACAGACAAGAACTCAACCAGATAACCAAGTACTGTGTATTGGCAATACTCCTTGCTATGCCACTGTGCCAGTTATTGATTACCTTTGCATTCATGCTACTAAGACCTGATTGCCACTTACCGTGTACAATGTTTTGGTATATGAAGTCTGAAACTCAAACACCTGTCAATATTTAGTAACTACAATGCTCAACAATTTACTAGAAGAACACAAAGTTTACAAAGAAGAGACTAGCATATGAGGCAAAAATCAGGGATGAAACCAGGGACATCTGAGATCTCTGTCTGTATCTTAGCAATGTTTTACTCAAACAGTAGCCACAGATAAAATACACATATTAGTCCTGTAAAGAGAGAGAGACTGATGACTGTATAAAAAGATCAGAAATCAGCAAGACCCTTTCAGTCACATATTGTCTTCCCCAGCAAGAAGTTATAGATAATGTTTTGACTGTGTACACCTCAGAGGTCTGATTCTGCGAATCCACAAAGAGACCCCATAGATATTGCCTAACCATAGTATCTGGTTTGACGTGGCCAGGATGAAAAAATAATAATGACTATGTTAATATATATTTATCACACACAATTATTAGACACCTGTATTCTGGCATACTTCATTCAAATATATATTAATCCCATTCAAATACATATTAGTTGCTTTATACACAAGCAGCTGCCCTGCTCACTGCTTGTGGTAGCATTTGTTTTTTTCCCTGCCAAATAAAAATAATAGTTACATTAATGTTTTTACTTCACACAAACATTAGTCTCAGCTTGTATTCTTGCTTCCTTTACCAAAGTGCTCATTAGTTCTATAAATCCTCAGTCAAGTCCCCTATAGCATTTGCCATGGTGTAGTATTTCATTTGACTATGCCAGAGTCAATACATACCATCAAATGTCACTGGAAAGAACACTGACATTGTAACTGATTCACTCCATCTGTTCTACTTTTTCCTTAACCTCTGACCAGTTGTGCATAATGTATAGACCTGTGGCTTTTGCCTGCAGAAGACACAGTGAAACACTTTTGGTGGTACAGTACTGTGCTACTTTAACTGCAGCCAAATCAAGAATAAAATGCAGCATTCGCTGTACCAAAAATGGTAAAGGTGAAATATAAGTAGCCAGCTGTTAATATTATTAATGGGGTAATTTCCATGTAAACCCAACATTGCTAAGCTATATGCTCATAAGCTATAAAAAAAGATCTTATATAAAAAAGTCATAGGGGTGGCACACAAAGTGATTTTTTCAGACTTTAGGCTTACTGTATTCCTATCCGTCTATTTAAAATACTACAAAATGCATTCAGAAGCAAAAACTTAAACCTCATAGGTGGTACCAACCTCCTGTTGAATATAAAACAAGTCTTTTATCCAGGTCATAGCACTGAACCTACTTTACTAACTTACTTAAGTATAATAAACAATCATATAAATCATGGTGTACATATAACTACACTCTACCTGACCTATCTAAAGCTTTTTACACAGTTTTTCATCTGTCTACTCCAGAGGTCAGCAACACCATATCTAAGCTACAATACCTTAAATGGTTTGATATATAGTTCTCCAACAAATCATATGTCATGATATGCAGAGAACATATATATTATTCCTTCAAGTCCCATTTATCTTTGTATCCCACAAGTCTGTATTCCTGTACCTGTTGTGGTTAATTTTTTACAACTACTTCAATAGTAGATAATGCCAAATTGGATCAAAATGCAGATGAGTTCACTTTCATTTACTTGGTTAACCCCTTTAACCTGAAATATGTATCCATCAAAACCCTTCTGTAGACTAGAACAATGACCAATTAATTCTCAACTACTATTCCCTATTAAAAAGTATCAAAATTAACTTTATATGGGTCTTTTAATAAACAGAACTCATGCATTTTAATCACCTTAAAACACTGTATCAAACAAGATACTTAAGCCAAATTTCTTGGCATCTTTGTCAACAAGAAACCATACTTTGATAAACAGACTATGTCATATCTGAAACTAACAAACAGAATGTACACTAAACAAGTAGAAACTCAGCTTAACTGAAACAGTACAGCTAAGCACTGCCCAGTCTCTTCTATTGCCTAACCTCATATATTCGGCTTCTGTCCTAATAAATATTCCCAAAATATAGCTCCATAATTTGATAAATATGCTGACAATGTTAATAAAATTTGTCAGTGCATTGACCTACAAAAGGTCAACTGCAAAAATTAAAACACATTTTGACTTTTACTGAACTGAAGACCCTACATAACATTAACTACAAAACCTAGTAAATGGCCTACATTTGTAACTGTCATCAACAAAAGCATTCCACCCAGAATCCTAAGGTCTCAAACCCAAATCCTTTAAGAGATAAAATTAAATAATCACTGCTGCAGATTATCTATATACAATACATGTTGCCAAAGTACAGAATTACATTATACCTAACCTGAAAGGAAAACGTCAACACAAAACATTTCTTCACAAACTAAAGCCATACCTATTAGTTAACGGGATCTGTACATGCTTCCGAAAATATCCCATATTAAATTTCGTCCTTTTCAAATATCATCCTATCTGTCTTATTGCTCTGCACTATCATGATCATACCATCACTATCTTTGTAGTGTCAAAGAAGCAAGAGAAGAATTAAGAATGTGTAAGTAGAAAAGTCAAGAGTTTTTTGGAAGGTATAAAGAGAAATCTGGACATGGGAAAGAAAACTAGATCTGATATGGTATCCTAAATACTCAGAGGAGAAAGCCAAACTAACAAATATAAAAAAATGCAGCTCCAAAGATATTTGAAGGGAAATACAGGCAAAGGTACTTGAATATGGAACATTTCAAAATACAACAAAAGATCACAACCCGTGGTGCGGAAGTGGCGAAAAGAAAAATGGAGATTTAGAAGTTAAAAAAATAGAAATTAAGTGACTAGCTGCAAAGTGAAAGGTTTAAGATGTACTTTCCAATGTGGCAGTATTGCAACAAGATGGAACAATGCATCTCTAGATTAAGGAGGGGCAGGTGGAGCTGGAGTCATCTATAAAGGAGTTGTCACCTGGTGATGATGTGGAACCTTCTGTATGAGACTCATATGGAAGTCAAGTTGAATATTACACAGCAAGGGAAGGAGCAAGAAACAATGGCTGCACTGACAGAGGTAATGACGTGACATGATGGACCCATGGGTCACCATGTGGAGGAGTAGAACATGAAACAGGATGAGGATATTTTACATGAAGATATTCTGGAACTTTCTGCAGAATACTCACGGGAAACAGACAGCAAAGAGTATGCTTTCAGTTAGAAGAAAATGATCTATGAAAGAGGTAGATTACAGAAAGTAAATAAGATCTAACATGTTAGAGAATTGGTACAACACATGAATGGAATACTCTATACATTTTAGAAAAATTCATGACATGCAACAGAAATAAAAAAGGATATATATTACTGTGCAGCTAAATTAACTTCAGCAGATAAAGTGTCAATACAAAAACATTAAATACAAAGGAAAGGACTGAAACAAATGCAATGCCACCTAGGAAGCCCTGACTAAATAAAACTATAAAGGATGTAAGACAAGAAGTATCACTGTTAGAAGAATATAGAAACGGGAACACATCATCAAAAATGCTTAGAAAGACAGATATGGTGAAAGGAATGCACACTATCAAACTAGGTCAGTATTTGTCAAACACTATTTCCAGAAATAAATTAAAATGTTAGCACAAACAGAATTATAAGATATGCAGATAAATATAAAGGAAAATTACAAAATAAGCACTTTATTAATGAATGATAAATGTATTATACAGAATTGGGAAACAAAGCAAAAGAAAAGAAACACTTGCAAAAAAAGAAGAAATTGGTATATTTTGGAAAAGTATTTATGAAGACTTTTTAGTATAAAAAAAGATGCTGAATGGATAAAAGAATTAAAAGAAACAATAAAGATATCTAATGCACAGTATATGAAATGGAATGACATAATGGCCAGAGGAACTGAGGCAAAATTTAGAAAAGCTCTTAAATGGAAAACCTCAGGCTAAACTGCAGTGCCTAATTAAAGACACCAATGTGATTAACAATAGTAAAAATGGTACTCCTCCTTAAGAGTGAATCTGCAAGCTATTCTAAGAACTACAGACAAAATACCTTGCTTTCTGACAATATACAAATTATATATTGTAAATGACGCAGAGTTTATAGTCATTTAGGTAAAATCAATTATGGCAATAGATCAAACAAGTAATAAAAGAAAGTTCTATAGGACAAAGGTATAACAGAGAGTCATAAAAGGGGAAGAATCTATGTATGGCATGGATAGTTTAAAAAAATTGACAGCATCCCACATTCATGCATAAAGGAATGCCTATAGATGTATAAGAAATATCATGCACTGCTAAATTACATTACAGTGACCATGAAACAGTGGCAAACCACTTTGTACTTGAGCCACGGCAAAGAGTTATTTTCTAGGATAAAAATTCAAAGAGGGATATTACAAGGTGATTGTTTGTCACCACTGTTGTCCTTAACCCATTAAGCTCTTTACAGATTAGGCTAAGGTTACAATTTGGCACTAAAAAACAGACTTTTTTTAAAGACTTCTCATCTACTTTTTGCAGATAACTTAAAATTCTATTGTTCATCAGATGAGATGTTTAAAGCACAACTGCAGATTCTTAAAACTTTTTCAGATGTTATGAAACTAGCATTTGATCTTGATGAATGTGCAAAAGCACCAGTTAAAAAAAGGAAAGCTGCAGCACCAAGGAAATATCAATCTGGGACCGGAATGTGTTTTATAAAGGAATTTGGAATGGTTATATAAATATATAATATATAAAAGAAGTATTTTCTTCTGATTTTTTGTTAAGTTTTACTGCTTTGCCGCCTACTTTTTGGCATTTTCCGGCTTGCTAAAGTTTATATCTGTAACAGTAACAGTACTTGGGACACATCTAGAGCCTGCTTACTGCATTTCCTGTGTTGCTCTTAATTTAAAATTGTTTTTTTTCTCTAAAAACTGCATGTTACCTGATTTTGACCTAGCACTCAAGTGTGGGGTCATTTATTGCACTGTTGTGATGATTTTGCTGCTTGTGTATCTCTGCTACCTTTAAACTACAACAAAAAGAAAAAAAAAATCTTGCTTTTTTCCCACTTTCTGAAAGTTAAGAAAGTTCAGTTACAGATTTGCTGTTCTGAACTGTTTGGAAGTTTCTAGAAGGCCAGTGCTTGCTTGGGCTAAAGGGAAGTCTCTGTGCTCACCAGTGGGAGTGGTTTACACTGAACAGTCTGCCTGTCCCTGGAGGAGTGGTTACTACCTAGAAGCTGTAGTTTTATTGGCCATTTTGGGTCAATTCTAAACTCCTTGATCTCTCTCTCTTAAAACCCTACAACTCTCTTTTTGCACGGTTTTGCACACTGAGCAGTGTCGGGCAGCGCCACCTAAACAGGTTTAAACTATTCCAGGCTCCACAAAGTCTGCTCTTCACTTTTTCCCTTAGAACTGTTCAAACTCTCAAAGTAATCACTCTATTCTCTTTCTAAAGCCCTGCACTTGCTCAGATCTTATAAGGAAACACTAACTAACTAAAGCACTACACCCTCCTTGACTTCTCATAAGTATTAGGCTCCTGATTGGTCCTTCCTGATCAAGTGAAAAATCAGTTCCCTTCCCTAATCTGATCAGTAAAAAAACAGTTCCCTTTACTAATCTGGTATGTCCAAGGGTCAGTTTCAAGGTTACTCTCCAGTCCAGCTGGTGAATCTGGGAATTTTGAGGCAATGTTACAATTGCCTTATGTACACAGACAACCCTCTCCTCCTTCCAACAAACTCTAATACATGTGAGAGATGCAGTTACACAGCCAAACTGGAGGCAGTGCTCTCTCAACCTAAGACTGGCACAGTCAGTCAGGAGGAAAAGGTAACCACCCACACCACAAATCCAGTCTCACACAGACCTATTGCATCTGCATACCCAACACATAAACAAACAAAAACATACTCAGAGGCTCTAAATAAAAATCTGCCTAAACAGCAAAGACCTCCTAAGCAGATATCCATGCAACCGCCACCCCTCAACAATATCCATGAATCATATATCTCACAAAATCAGTGTGCCTCACAGTCACAGCCCTTAAGTCCAAACAACACACCAAATACACTTGTTATAGGGGACTCTATTGTCCGGCACACTGACGTCCTGCTCACCAGACTGAACAAGGAGAAGGTCACTGTAAGCTGCCTGTCGGGTGCCAGGATCTGCCACATAACGCAAGTACTCAGGTCACTCCAAAGCAAGTACAAGTATGACTCCATCATTGTCCATGCTGGTGTGAATGACCTGAGACATACCTCCCTGGACTACATGAAAAGAAACATAGAGGAGATCTCTGACCATGTAGCCCAGGCTGGTATGACCCTGACCTTGAGTAGCATCTTGCCCTCACCAAGAATGATGCCACAGTATGAAGACAAAATGATCAGTTTCAACAACTGGCTAAAGTATTGGCATCATTCAAAGGGGATCCAGTGTCTGTCAGCCTGGGATGACATGCTCGACAAGCCACGTTGCTTCGCTAGGAATGGCTTGCACCTGTCACCCTTAGACTTTCCTATACTGGCCAAGGCTCTTGCCACCCCCATAGTGCCTTTTTTAGGCAAGGCTCAAAGGACAAACCCACCTCCAAAGACAACCCAAGGATAAAAAAACTAAAGGTAATGCTACTCAGTGCCAGAAGTCTAAACCTCAAGATGCACGCACTCGAGGCTCTCCTCAGTATGGAGAAAATTGATGTCTGTGCTGTAACAGAAACCTGGTTCAAGGCTCCTGAGAGCACCCCAGCACTACCAGGTTATAACTCATACCATGCGTTTCGGCCCCAAAACTCTGACCGAAGAACAAAAGGAGGGGGAGTATCTATATTCATCAAAGATACCTACACCTCCAGGTTAGTGGCACTGCATAACGCATCAGAAACCATCCATGTGCAACTAGCAGCGGGCAAAACTGCCTTTCAGTTTGTAGCCTGCTACAGAACACCCTCCCTATTACAGGAACCCCACTTGGCATTCCTGAGAACACTGGAGAATATGAATGTCTCTCCAAACACTATGTTATTGGGTGACTTCAACTACCCAAACATTGACTGGGAAAACTACTCAAGCTCAAACACCCTCGCCCAACGGTTCCTTGAATTTATAAACTCTAATGCGATGGAACAACTGGTCACCACTCCCACAAGAGGGAACAACATATTGGACCTGGTCATCACCAACATGGGGACTCTATGTTCCACACCAGATGTAAAACCCTCATTGGTAAGATCAGACCATAAACAAATTTCCCTGGACATCCATATCCTGTCCCCACCCCCAGCCAAGGAAATCACTGTAAAGAATTTCTCAAAAGCCAACTTTGCACTTCTCAAGACTGAGGTGGAATCCTTCAAAGCCCCTGGGCTAGAGGATAATACAGCCCAATCCACAGAATCCTTTACAAATGCATTCTATGAGCACCTGCAGGAATGCATGGATAGTGCTATCCCAAATAAAACCAAGACTCACTCCTCCAAAAACAGGAGACTGGTCTGGTGGACCCCGGCCATAAATAAGCTATACAACAGAAGGAGGAAGCTACTACATTAAGAGCAAAATCCCAAAAAGGGAAGGCATCTCAGATCAGTATTAGCAAGAAACTTCGATCCCTCATAAAATCATCAAAGGCCAGTTTCGAAAGAAAAATTGCCCTAGACACTAAAGATAATCACAAGGCCTTCTTTAGTTATGTCAGGAACATGGGTGGAAACTCCCAGATATGCTCTGAATTGTTGCATAATGGTACAAAATATACTGAACCTACAGACATAGCCAACATCCTGGCAGACAGATTCAGTGCAAACTTCTCCCTCCTTCCCTCCCAAAGGAGCAAATGCCTATCCCAACTGAATGTAACCTCCCTGACATCACAGATGCACAGGTGAAAGCTGCCCTCTCCAAAGCAAAAAACACAGCATCTATGGGACCGGACGGTGTCCCAGGCTGTGTCTTACATGAGCTCCAAGAAGAACTGAACCCTCACATTAAGTCACTGTTCAAACTTAGCCTTACTACAGGATATGTACCCAAAGAATGGCGTACAGCTACAGTGGTCCCACTCCACAAAGGTGATGCCACAACGGACCCCGGGAACTATTGCCCCATAAGCCTGATTAGTCTGGTCTGTAAAGCTATGGAGCGTATTATCATGGAACTCATAAACAAAGACATTGGGAGCCTCCAAACACTGGACCCTACCCAACTCGGCTTTGTTAAGGGCAGATCTTGCCTCTTAAACCTAGTTGATTTCTTTGAAACAGTTACCAAAGCCATAGATGAGGGCAAGGTAGTCCACACAGCCTACCTGGACCTCGCAAACGCCTTCGACACAATACCCCATTCGGGCATCATAAATAAACTTACCAGCTTAAATATCAACCCCTATATCACAAGATGGGTTGCAAACTGGCTCAAAGATAGAACCCACATGGTCAGAATCACAGGTGCCATGTCTGAATCCAAACCAGTTACAAGTGGCGTCCCACATGGCTTAGTTCTGGGACCTTTCTTGTTCGGTATATACTTCTCTGAGGTTCAGGCTAACACGTGGAGATTATGGCTGACAATGTTCGCAGATGACTGCAAACTGGGGGCCATAATCGAATCTCCAGCTGACACAAGCATCCTCCAAAACGGTCTCACAGAGACGGATGCTTGGTGGCAGAGCCATGGCCTCAGGCTAAATCCTAAAAAGTGCATAGTCATCCCCTTTGGGAAAAACAAGGTGTCTACAAATTACCACATAGGTGGTAATCCATTAAGTACGGAAGAAGTAATTAGAGATTTGGGGACCAATGTAGATAGTAATCTCTCCTTTGATAATCACGTTGCCAAAGTGGTTAGAAAGACCTTCTATATAGCCCACCTTATCACGAAAGGGTTCGCATCTAGATCAAGAGAGGTCATTGTGCCCCTCTACTCATCTCTCATCAGGTCCATAATTGAATACAATGCCCCTTTTGGGATGTACCTTACCCGACACCTGCAGCAACTGGAGAGACCCCAAAAGTACCTCACCAAAAGGATTATGGGCTACAAACAGATGTCCTATGCAGCTCGACTAAAGAAACTCCAGCTCTACTCAGTTGCTTACCGCCTACTCAGAGGCGATCTATGCCTGATGTACAAAGCCATGTCAAACCCAGAATTAATGGACATGCTCCACCTCAAAAAATCCAAGTCCCTTAGAGCTACACGCTCCAGGGAGCTAAACCTCAGCGCAAAAATAAATAAGACATGCTGGAGGGACAGATTCATTTCCCAGAGCCTCTCCTCACTCTGGAATAGAATCCCAATTCATGTTAGACATAGCCCCTCGCTGACCCTCTTCAAGCGAAATCTTGACGTGTGGCTGGGAAATCACAAATTCACCCCTGGGACCTCTTCTGTGTCCCTGCTAGACAGAGGCACAGTAAACTAATCTTAAAAGGGTACCTTCTGTGACCTACTTTACAGAGGCACAGTAGGCTAATCTAATAGGGAGGCGGAAGCCAAATACACTCTGGCTAGGCTTATAAATGCCCTAGGGCAGATAGCCTAGTATCTATCTATCTATCTATGGACCTATTTGGGAACAGATGAAGGATCAGCAAAAAATATGAACAAATGACAATAAAACTATGTAAGGAATACTTCAGAAGACCATAGCTATTAATAAAAACTAAAACTGCTTTTACATCTAAGAATGAAATTCAAGCTATAAATTGATTTACCCTTCCTTTGCTAACTTACAGCTTTGTGGTAATTGATAGTCCACCAATGTATTGGATCAATTGGAAGTGAAAACTAAAAAAAAATGCTTCATGCTTATCAAGTGATATATAGAAATCAGTATATACCAAGATTATATATTCCTCCCTCTAAACGTGTATAAAACTGCCTTGAAAATGACTACATATATAGATTTGCAGTTGTTGGACTGTATACATATCTGCTAATCTTATCAGATCCAACATAGTATTTACTCTACTATCCTGGGCCACGATTATTAGCCTTTCATCTTTTGGTTTCATTTTACCTCTCATTAAGCTTTCCTTTGTCAAATCTTAGTCAATATCATATTTTTCCAGGAGATTTCTGCATTTGACCAAGTGACCATGATTTTACAAAGGAATGGTTAATGAGAGGTGAATTGAAACCAGAAGATGAAAGGCTAATAATTGGGGCCCAGGATAGTAGAGTAAATACGGATTGTTTTACAAAATCAATTGAAAACAGAGAAATAGACAAATCCAGGTTCTGTAAAATGAAGCTGAAAACAGTCGCACACCTAGGTGTGATACACTCATGGCAGAGGGCCTGTGTACTATATACTGAAAGGCACAATAATGTGGGAAGACTGCTGCACTGTAGATTGTGCAAACACTACAATACAGAAATAGCAGAGAAGCATTGGAAGCATTAACTATAAAGCATTATAGAGAATGATGACTTTGTATCACATGGCATTACCCATTGCCAACAGTTCAGAAAAGCAGATACAAGAAAACCAGATATAGTCATCCATAAAAAAGACAAAAGCAGCGTTGATCATTGAAATTGCTGCACCCAGTGATTACAATTTCTTACACACAGATAGACATAATACATAGACAGTTCCAATATTAGTAGGAGCAACAGGCCTAATAAAAAAATAATTTAATTATATGTAAACATGCTAATGATACATGCAACCCTGTATGAATTACAGAAGGTGGCGATTCTGGACACATTGTGGTTACTGAGAAAAGCACTCTTAGCTAACGTCAAAGACTGAAACAATAATAATTTCATGAATTCTAATCATAGCTTTGGAGTCCATTTCCTTCATGGTATTAGAAACACAAAACATTTGAGGAAATTAAATTGAGGCAGAAATCCTATACTACAATATAGAGACAGCTGAGAAGCACTGATAACATGAGCCAGGTAGTCTACATAATGTTGAAGTTTACATCACACGGGACTGCACATTTTCAACAGTTGAAAAATAGATGCAAGAAAACCAGACATAGCAGTCCGTGAAAAAGTAGCATTGATCACTGATATTGTTACACCCAGTGATTACATAGTCTTAACTCATTACATCTGAGTGACAGCTCCAGGTGCACCTGTAGTTAAGTTCTACTAACACCTCTAGGTATCAAATATTGCATGTCCATATTTGCATCAATAATTCCAATATGTGAGGACATAATTTGATTCTGTCATAAGGCTTAGGCTCCACCCATTGGAAGTTACATTGCAAACTTCCTGTACTCCATTGGAATGAATGAGTTAAGTACAGACAGACAACTTCCTGAGCTCCATTGGAGTGAATGAGTTAGGTACAGAGAGACACAAAATTATAAAATAAAAGAATGTACAAGCAGAAACAAGAGCACTGTGGATGAATGAAACCCAGACAGTTCCTACTGTAGTAGGAGCAACAGGACTAATAATAACAAACTCACAATCATATGTTACGAAAATATACATATCCCTGCAGAAGGAGGAATTTCTGGCCACATTGCATGTACTGAGAAAAATAGCTTAGCTAAGGCATGGTGAGAGGGGAAACTGCCCTGGGTGTAAGGTGTTAGGGGGGCTTAATTGGTATACTGCACAGTATTACATTTGTGGTCAAACCTGAGCACTTCAGCATTCCCTATGTAGTCTAAACTGTAGCAAGTAATTTTCCACAATTTGAAACATTTCTTTTTTCTTTAAACTAAAACCTGAGCTCTGTAGATCTCTATGCCGAGTGTAAACTATAGAAATATTGTAGCAAGTGGTTCGCTACAGTTTAAACATATAAAAATATTTTTTTCCAAGTAAAACCTGAGTCCTGTAGTGCTCCATGCATGGTATAAGCTATAGCAAGTGCTTGCCACAATGTAAAAGAAAAAAAAGATTTCTTTTTTTATTTTTTTAACAAAACTGACAGAAAGGGGGGAAGGATGCAGAGACAGGACCTGATCAGCTACTGCCCAGATATCTGATCGGAGACCTTTACACTTTTTTTTTTATTTTATGCTCTTCTATCTGCAGAAAACCAATTCTTGCAGCTATGTAGAAGTCTTTTTTTTTTGCATTTCACTTAAAGGTAGTAGGCACGTACCTGATTGGTCCAGCACTGGGGGCAGGTTGAACCAGCTACACCTGTGGCTGAGAAGAGTACTCTTGACTAACATCAAAGAATGAAACAATACTGATTTCATGAGCTCTAATCATTACCGGACTCCAGAATTGGGTCTATTCCTGTCATGGTATTAGAAACCAGGAACACTTGGAGAAATTAAACCAGACAAAAGCCCTACATATAAAAAATCCTACTTACTCGCTGATTTCATTCTCCATCTAACTACCTTACATATGTTGAATTCCACCACCTGTCTTTGCCCACCTCCCATTTCCTCTCGGCCTTCCTACTCATTCCTGTCTGTATCCTTACTAACAGATACCCCTTGTATAAGCTTCGTACCTCTCCAGTCATGATTATGCTTTCAGTCATATGTTTTTTACAGATATATATGTCAGTGATATTTAATAAATGATAATATGTAATAGGCCCAAGTAATATTCTAGTTAAATGCTTTGCATGCGTGCAATATTGAAAATTGTATATTTTTTCAACTGTGCATATTTTTGTAAAGTGGAGCATTTATGCCTAGGTCTCCAATAGAAATGGCACTTTCATAAACCTGACTATCCTGGTAGGAAAAAGTAAATAGAAAAATAATAGTATTAGAACATATTACTGCACCCACATTTAAAAATCCATCTCTTTGCAAGACATTCTTCTTTCATCTTGTCTTCTTCCTGTCTCTCCCAAATCTTCTTCACCAAATCATCTTTGCTTTACTGCACGTGTGCCCATTGTAAAGTGTTATCTTTTGACCTTATCTGCAAGTGGAGTTACTTTGGCTTCTATTATGCATACCTCTCAACTGTCCAGCTTTTTGTAGAATGTCCAAATATTTGCCTTATATTTTTTGTCTGTTCCTCACAAAATTTGTGGTTTTCTGGTAAATTACTGAGGATTGGCATCATTAAATAATGACATGCATTTGAATTTCAGACTTTATATCCTTCAAAACATGCATGCTAACACAAGACATACTCTCTCAACTTTCTTTTTGTTTATAATAGAAATATTTAAAATCTGTCCCCATTTTTGGTCCTTTGTCCTCACATTATTTTAGGCTTTGTCCAGATTTCTTGCACTAAGAAGTTGAGAGGTATGCTGCCTTGATGGCATTATTCCTTCAACTGTCTGTCAGTGTGCATCCTATATTCTGTCTATGACACTTCATCTCTATCCCCTGTAAAAAGTCTTTCAGCTTTTCCTGGTTAGGGGTCACCACAGCGGAACTCCCGTCTGCTAATGATTGGCAGTTGATGTTTATGGTGCCGAGTTGCCAGCTCGATGCCCGACCTTCAAAAAAGGCACGCCCATTCACGCACGCACCTACCTGCATGTCTTTAACATCACTCGACCACAGGGATGACATGCAGACTCCACACAGAAGGTGCTCCAGCCAATAATCGAACAGGAGAACCTCTTGCTGTGAGACTACAATGCTAACCGCTGCACCACCGTGCCCCTCTCATCTGTATCCCCTGTAGCTTTCTCAGTTGCTTTGCCCTTACTGCCTAGGTTTTTCTTCCATGCATAAGTACTGGTCACACCACTGTATTGTGCAATTTAATTTTTGGCTTCTTTTGCATTCTTTTGTCAACTCTACCAGTGACACATTGTGGCAACTGTGCTGCAGTCCCTTTGATTCTGTGTTGACCTTCTTATTCAGACCTCCCTTACTTTCACTCTCCCCTTGCAGATACTTGAAGATGTTAACCTGTCTCACTATTTTCCCTTCTATCTCAGTTTTCAGCTTCTTCTAATGTCTTACATTTGTTGCCATGTCAGCTATGCTATCTGTATTCAGCTTCATCCTGTGTGCTGTCAATGTTGTATTCCTTTCCCCTATCATTTGCAGAAGATCCTGTTTAAATTTTGCTTGTAATGGCACAGTCTGCAAACAACAGTTTGTTGAGCTCAGCTGTCCACCCTGACCTTTTGCTAATGCAGTCAATCACCAATATGAATAACAGTGTTCTGAGAACTGAACCCTGATGCACCCCCACTCCCTCTTGGACCCCTTCATTGAGTCTAAACAATGTCTGCACTTGTGTCTTTGGGTTTTTGTACATCGTCTGCACTTTGACCAATGATTGTAGTACTTTGAACCATCACGGGACTAAACAAATCAGCTTTCTAGGGACCTTGTCATATGCTTTCTCCAAATCTAGGAATGCCCAGATAGACTTTTTTCTCATCTCCAGCTTCTTTACTATTATCTGTCTCATTACAAACATCAGGTTGCTTGTGCTGAATCCTGATCTGAATCTGAACTCCTCACCTCCCATCTGTTATTCTGCATATTAGTTTATTAATCACCTTTCCCATACTTTCATGCATTTGTGAATGTCCACTTTGTTCTTGTACACTGGAACTAAAATGATTATTGTCCAGTCATTTGGGATATGCTTTTCTCTCCATGCTACTATGAATATCCTACCATTTCTCACATTAATGACTCACAATCTTGATTTTACTTGTCATGGCTTCATCTGAGCTTACTGCTTTTGACGACTTCATTTTACTTCATGCTGTTCTTTCTTCTACATTTCTTCTTCTTCTTCTTTCATTACAGTCAGTGTATGGGACAATACAGCTTCTGTGGGGTTTTCTTCATTCAGAAACTGTTAGCAAGTCTTCTTATAAGTTCATAGGTAAGTAATAGGCTGTCTGTCCAAGGGCATTTATAAGCCTAGCCAGAATATGTTGGCTTTCGCCACTCCCTTAGATTAGTTCCCTGTGCCTCTGTCCAGCAGAGCCATTAGTTCCCTACGCCATTGTCCAGCAGAGCCACTGCAGTGATCCCCAGGATAAATTTTCTGTTTCCCATCCACCCGTCAAGGTTTCTCTTAAAGAGTGTTAGTGAGGGGCTCTGCCTGATGTATATTGGAATCCTGTTCCAAAGCATGGGGAGTATCTGTGGTGAGGTTTATATCTCTAGAGCATGTGGCTCTCCGGGATTTGTTTTTTTTTTTTTGTTAGGTGGAGCATTTCCATCAATTCTGGGTTGGACATGGCCTTGTATGTCAGGCAGAGATCACCTCTGAGTAAGCGGTATGCAACCAAGTACAGCTAGAGTTTCTTGAGTTGGGCTGCATAGGGCATCTGTTTGAGGCCAGTAATCCTCTTGGTGAGGTACTTTTGTGGTCTTTCCAGCTGTTGCAGGTGTCTTGTAAGGTACATCCCAAATGGGGCATTGTATTCTATGATGGGTCTAATGAGTGATGAGTAGAGAGGCACAGTAACCTCTTTTGTTCTAGATGCGAACCATTTTGTGATTAGGTGGGCCACATAGAAGGATTTTCTAACCACCTTGGCAATATGATTATCAAAGGAGAGATTACTATCTATTTGGTCCCCAGATCCCTTATTACATTTTCTGTATTTAGGGGACTACCACCTATGTGGTAGTTTGCAGGTACTTTATTTTTTCCAAAGGGGATGACTATGCACTTTTTGGCATTTAGCTTGAGGCCATGATTTTTACAGTTATGGGCTAATTCCCAGTTCCTCACTGACCAGCAATCTGCCTCCACAATGTCAAACCCAAATGCTCGACTTACACTACCCATTCGCTGTGGTGTAGTCGATTCATTTGGGTTCAAAATTCTGCCAACTTGAAAACTGCAAGTTGACTGCATGCCAGTGGATCAATGCAGTTTCAAGGTTTTCAGTGTAAACCTAATTAAACTGGAGTCTGAATGCCATGAGTTTGTTATTAATTCTGGTGACATCCCCTCACTGTCATCAGATGACTCTCCCTCATCACACTTCCCACACCATTGCTTGTCTGTCAACCTCATGAGTGGTAGTTTCTGACTCCAAAGCCAAGTGGCTTTGCTGCACTGCTCTTTCACCTGTCTCCTGGATACATGGGATGCTCACTCTCCTCCTTACCATCATGTCATTCACTTCCAAATTGTGTTTTTGTCAGTGAACCTATTGTCAGTGTATCCTTAGTCGATGTTTGGCACGTTGGTTTGTTTTACATCTGGTTTTCACTCAACAGCGCTCAGGTAGACCATTCTAAGTAACTGATCACTGGTTGGCCAGCAGCTTATTGACCCAGGATTGCTGGTCTTTATGCCTATTTTTGCACCACGTTTTTTACACCACTGAGTGACTAGCCTTAACATGGCATCATGTCTGTCATTCATGTTCTCCTATCTAGATTTATTTATTTTTTATTTTATTTTATTTTACATTTGTTGACCAGGCTAGTCTAGCTGGATATATGTCCATTTTCAGTAGAGGCCCGGGGAGAAAAGCTCCAAGCAAAGGCACAGACAATCAATATTATATATAGTAATAGTTGACAGAAATACAGTAGATGATTTATAATTGAAGTTCAGAACAAAGCAGTATAGTAGGATATACTAAAACAAAATACATTTAGTGAGCATTTGAGAGATAGCAATTAATAAAATTATTGACTAATATACCTTCATTACCACAAGGACTCATAGTGCAGTAGATCAGGAGAATAGAGAGAGCAGCAAGGGGAAGGAGGTGTTACTCAGGGTTAGAGCAGGGACAGAGCCAGTGAGTTTTAAGGTATTCTTTAAGTAGCGTTTTGAAAAGAAGAGTGGAAGTGAGAGTGGTAAGTTCATTAGGAAGCTGGTTCCAACTTTTTCCTATTGTGTTGGAGAAAAGAGAGTCCCCTGCTTTGTTGTTGGATTTAATAGTGGAAACTAGTAGCTTATTAGCTGATCGAAGTGTAGTAAGATTTTTGTAGAGGGTGATCAGATTATTGAGGATTGGGGTATTGTTAGGATTAAATTTGATTTCTGCATTAGTAACTGTATTTAGAGCACAACCTAGTAACTGTATTTAGAGCACAACCTAGAGCTGTTTACTGAATTTCCTGTTTGCACTTATTTTTAAAATCGTTTTTTTCTCAAAACTTGCATTTTATCTGTCTTTGGCCTAGCACTCATGTGTGGGGTCATTTACTGCACTGTTATAACTTGTTGATACTTGTTAACCTCTGCTATCTCTGAAAAAACAAAAAAACAAAAAAAATTTTGCTTTTTTCCCACTTTTTTGGATTTAAAAAAGTTCAGTTACAGGCTGGCTGTTCTTGAACTGTTTGTAAGTTTCTCTGAGGCCATTTTTTGCTTGGGCTAAAGGAAAGTCTCTCTGTTGATCAGTGGCAGTGACAAACATTGAGCAGGCTGCCTGCCCCTGTGGGAGTGGTTACTGACTTGAAACTGTAGTTTTATTGGCCATTTTGGGTCAATTCCAAAACTCCTTCATCTTCCTCTCTTAAAACCCTCTTTTGAGCGGTTTTGTGCATTTTTGTGCATAGCGCAACAGCGGGCAGCGCCGCCTAATTGGGTTTAAACTATTCCTGGCTCCACAAAGTCTGCTCTTCACTTAAACTGCTCTATCTCTCAATTAAACACCATATTCTCATTCTAAGGCCCTTCACTGGTCCAATTAAGTAATCCTACAAGTTAGCACTATTAAACCAGAAGCACTACTTACTCTTATACTCTACGATTACCCTGTCCTCTATTGGTCTGTCTTAAATTCAGTTTCCTATTACTCTAGCATGTCCAAAGGTCAGTCAATGGTTTCCTCTCCAGTCCAGCTGGTGAATCTAGGAATTTTGAGGCAATGTTACAACTGTCTCATGTACACGGACACACCTCTCCTCCTCCTCCTCCAAACAGGTTCAAATATATGTGAGAGATGCAACTATTTAGCCAAACTGGAGGCTGAGCTCTCTCATCTCAAAACTGGTGTAACCAGTCAGGAGGAGAAGGTAACCTCACACAACACAATTCCAGTATCACATAGTCCCACCACATCAGCGAACCAAACACATAAATATACAAAAACATACTCAGAGGCTCTAAATAAAAATCTACCTAAGCAGCACAGACCTCCAAAGCAGACTTCCAAGCAAACGCTACCTCAAAACAAAACACACACAACACATAACCCACAAAGTCAGTGTGCCAAGCAGCCACAGCCCTTAAGGCTGAATAACACACCTGATACTCTTGTTATAGGTGACTCTATTGTCAGACACACTGACGTCCCGCTCACCAGGCTGAATAAAGAGAAGGTCACGGTGAGCTGCCTGTCAGGTGCTAGGATCCGACACATAACGCAAGCACTCAGGTCACTCCAAAGCAAATACAAATATGACTCAGTCATTGTACATGCTGGTGTGAATGACCTGAGACACCTCCCTGGACTACATGAAAAGAGACATAGAGGAGCTCTCTGATCATGTAGCCCAGGCTGGTATGACCCTGACCTTGAGCAGCATCTTACCCTCACCTAGAATGATGCCACAGTACAAAGACAAAATGATCGATTTTAACAATTGGCTAAAATGTTGGTGTCATTCAAAGGGGATCCAGTGTCTGTCAGCCTGGGATGACATGCTCAACAAGCCACGTTGCTTCACTAAGGACGGCTTGCACCTGTCACCACTGGGCTTCTGGATATTGGCAAAGGCTCTTGCCACCCCATAGTGCCTTTTTAGGCAAGGCTCAAAAGTCAAACCCTCCCCATAGACAGCACAAGGAACAAGAAACTAAGGGTAATGCTGCTAAATGCCAGAAGTCTTAACCTCAAGATGCACGCACTCAAGCTCTCCTCAGTATGGAGAACATCGATATCTGTGCAGTGACAGAAACCTGGTTCAAGGCTCCAGAGAGCACCCCAGCACTACCAGGCTATACCTCATATCATGCTTTTGGCCCCAAAACCTGATGAACCACAAAAGGAGGGGAGTTTCCATATTTATCAAGGATATCCACACCTCCAGGTTAGTGGCATTGCACAGTATCAGAGACCATCCATGTGCAACTAACAGTGGGCAAGACTGCTTTTCAGTTTATAGCATCCTACAGACCACCCTCTCAAAGTCAGGAATCCCACTCGGCTTTCCTGAAAACATTGGAGAACATGAAGATCTCTCCGAAGACCATTATATTGGGTGACTTCAACTACCCAAACATTGACTGGGAGCACTACTCAAGCCCCAGCACCTTAGCCCAAAGATTCCTGGAAATTATAAACTCAAATGCTATGGAACAACTAGTCACCACTCCCACAAGAGGGGACAACATACTAGACCTGATCATTACCAACATGGGGACTCTATGCTCCACACCAGAAGTATATCCCTCATTGGTAAGATCAGACCATAAATTAATTTCACTGGATGTCCACATCCCGACCCCACCCCCAGCCCAGAAAACCACAGTGAAAAACTTCTCAAAAGCGAACTTCTCACTTCTCAAAACTGAAGTGGAATCCTTCAAGGCCCCAGGGCCAGTGGAAACTATGGCCCAAACTGCAGAATCCTATATAAATGCATTCTACGGACATCTCCAGGAATGCATGGATCATGCTATCCCAAACAAAACCAAGACCCAATCATCCAAAGGCAGGCATCCGGTCTGGTGGACCCCTGCCATAAATAAACTGTACAACAGAAGGAGGATGCTACTACATGATAGAGCAAAATCCCTAATAGGGAAGGCATCTCTGATCAGTACTAGCAAAAAATTACGATCCCTCATAAAATCCTCCAAGGCCAGCTTAGAGAAAAATTGCACAGGACACCAAAGACAATCATAAGGCTTTTTTCAGTTATGTTAGAAACCTGGGATGCAACTCCCAGACTTGTTCTGAGTTGATTCAAAATGACAAAAAATACACTGAACCCACAGACATCACCAATATCCTGGCAGACAAGTTCAGTTCAAACTTCTCCACCCACCCCACCCCAAAAGAGCAAGTATCTATCCCGGCAGAGGGCTGCCTCCCAAATATCTCAGATGCTCAGGTGAAGGATGCCCTCTCCAAAGCAAAAAACACTGCTTCCATGGGACCAGATGATGTCCCAGGTTGCGTCCTACATGAACTCCAAGAGGAACTAATCCCTCAAATAAAACAGCTATACAATCTCAGCCTCACTACAGGATATGTGCCCACAGAATGGCGTACAGCAACAGTGGTCCCACTCCACAAAGGTGGAGCCTGTACGGACCCTGGAAACTATCGCCCCATAAGCCTGACTAGCTTAGTCTGCAAGGCTATGGAGAGGATCATCATGGAGCTCATAAACAAAGACATTGGGGACCTACAGACACTAGATCCTACCCAGTGGCTTTGTCAAGGGCAGATCCTGCCTTTTGAACCTGGTTGACTTCTTTGAAACAGTCACCAAAGCCATAGATGAAGGGAAGGTAGTCCACACAGCCTATCTGGACCTTGCAAAGGCATTTGACACAATACCCCACTGGCATCATAGATAAGCTATCCAGCTTAAATATAAACCCCTATGTCACAAGATGGGTCACAAACTGGCTCAAAGACAGAACCCACAGAGTGAGAGCTGTTAGGGCCATGTCAGACTTGAAACCGGTCAAAGTGGCATCCCACAGGGTTCTGTCCTGGGACCACTCTTGTTCGGTATATACTTTTCCGAGGTACAGGCAACGTGGGAGGACTATGGCTCACCAAGTTCACAGAAGACTGCAACTGGCCATAATCAACTCTCCAGCTGACACAAACATCCTTCAAAAAGGTCTCACAGAGATAGATAACTGGTGCCAGTGCCATGGTTTAAAGCTAAATGCCAAAAATGTATAGTCATACCCTTTGGCAAAAACAATGTGCCCACAAATTACCACATAGGCGGAAACCCATTAAGTACAGAGAAAGTTATTAGGGACCTGGGGACCCAAGTTGATAGCAATCTCCTTTGAAAACCACATTGCCAAAGTGGTTAGAAAGACCTTCTACATAGCCCACCTCATCACGTAAGGGTTTCACTTCTAGATCAAGAAAGGTAATCGTGCCCCTTTATTCATCCCTCATCAGGCCCATCATAGAATACAATGCCTCTTTTGGGATGCACCTTACCCGACACCTGCAGCAATTAGAAAGACCCCAAAAGTATCTCACCAAGAGGATCAAGGGTCTCAAACAGATGCCATATGCTGCTCGGTTAAAAAAACTCCAGCTCTACTCAGTTGCATACCGCCTACTTCGAGGCGATCTATGCCTGACATACAAAGCTATGTCAAATCCAGAATTAATGGACATGCACCACCTCAGTAAATCTAAATCCCTTAGAGCCACATGCTCGAGGGACTTGAACCACAGCACAGAAATAAATAGAACTTGCTGGAGGGACAGGTTCATAACCCAGAGGCTCCCTTCGCTCTGTAATAGAATTCCAGTTCATGTGAGGCAGAGCACCTCACTGAATCTCTTCAAGAGGAATCTCGATAAGTGGATGGGGGATCGTAGGTTTGTCCCAGGGATTACTCCCGTGTCACTATTAGACAGAGGCACAGTAAACTAAACCTTAAAAAGGGCACAGTATACTCAAATCAAGGGGTGGCGTAAGCCATACAGAATCGGGCTAAGCTTATAATTGCCCCAGGGCAGATAGCCTAGTATGAACCTATGAACCTATGAACCTATGAACCTGTGATAGAGAATCTTATGGGAGATGACAAGTTGTTGGCAAAGCAGTTGGTTCTGCAGTTCTAACCATCCGAGTTGTTTGATGTTGTGACAGTGGTGGGTTCTAAGGGGGTGCCAGTGGCAAATCTGGCTATGTTATTGTAACATGCTGAGAGTTTGGAGAGGTTGTTTTTAGAAAGATTGGTATATATTGCAGAGGCATAGAATAGGGTAGAAAGCAGATGGGTCTGGGAAATGGTTATCCTGGCAGAAGGGGTTAGGAAGGGTTTGATTCTGTAAAGGGTGCCAAGTTTTTTGTTAACAGACCTTTATTGTAGAGTTAATATGGTGATCATAGCTAAGGTTGTTATCAATTATTACTCCCAGTAGATGGGTAGTAGTGTCAGGGGATATGTTAGTACCATTGTTAGAGGTTACAGTGAAGTGCAGTTGAGATGACTTAAGAGTAGGAGCAAAGAGCAATAATTTAGTTTTTTTGGGGTTCAGTAGGAGGCCATGTTGCAAGAACCAGTTTTCAGCACTGTTAAATACGGATTGGGTGATTGACTGGAGAGAGGTTATGGACTTGGCTGAACAAATTAAGGTAGAATCGTCTGCATATTGTATGCAGGTGGCTTGTGGAATTGTGGTGTGTAGGTTATTTATAAATAAAGAGAAGAGAAGAGGACCTAAAATAGAGCCTTGAGGTACTCCTATGTTCACAGGGTGTGGTGTGGAAAGATTATTATCCAAGAGTACGGCTTGATGTCGGTTTTCCAGATAGGATTTAAACCATTGTAATGCCTGTGCATCAAGTGATTGGACCTTTAGTATGTCAATAAGCAAGTTATGATTCACCATATCGAAGGCCTTTGAAAGGTCAATAAAAAGTGTAGATGAAAAAGTGTTATTGTTTCGGTTTTTGTTTATGGTGTCAGAGAAGGATAGTAGGGCAGTTGTTGTGCTATGGAATGGTCTAAAACCGTGTTGGCAGCTTGTAAGTAAGTTATTCTGGAGAAGGTGGTCAAGTAGTTGTCTGTGAATGCATTTCTCCATTATTTTAGCTATTGGAGAGAGTAAGGCAATGGGGCGAAAGTTGGAAAGTTCAGTAGATGGGCCACCTTTGTGTTTAGGAATGATATGGGATACTTTCCATATGGATGGGATTTTGCTTTCTGAGATTGTTCTATTTATAAGTATGGAGATGGGATACGCAATGGCTTTAGCTGCAATTTGCAGGAATTCAGCAGGAAGACAATCAGCAGAAGGGGTGCAAGGCTTAAGTTTTAAGAGGAGGTTGCATATGAAGGATGTGGGTACTGGTTTTATATGAAAGGTAGGAGATGGCGTATTAGTGGTATCTAACTGGGAAGAGGTGACAGGTGTCAAAGTATTAGCTAGGGTTAGAATGGCTTTGGTAAAGTAGTTATTAAAGGCATCTGGAATCTGGTTGGCATTATTATGGTTGAAACCTGAGGGGGCAGGAGTTGTAGAGTGGCCTGGCTTAAGAAGATTGTTTATGCCTGACCAGAATCTTTGTGTTTTTTGTTGGTGGGTTTGTTGGAGGTGAAGGTAATAGTCTTTTTTGTCTTAGAGAATTTGTGATGATGCTGCACACCACACTTTATGCCTAAAATGGTTGGTCTGCACTACTGCACACAAGCACCAACTGGTCTGTGCTGCTGCTCATGACTCCATTAAACTCTGTTCATTTTTGGGTGTGTTGGAAGTAGAAACACATAGCATGTTTTTAAGAGGCATAAAAACCACTAGAGAGACACAGGGAGAGTATGCAAACTCCACACAAGAATTAACCATAATGCCAACCATGTCTCCATACCATTGCTACAGCCAAACATTTCTGTTAACTGCAAGACAGACCACATCATATCATGCCCAAACTGGTCATATACAGATGCCTTTATCTTTCTCAATAAAAATAAAACAGTCTTATAACAGGATTTGACATTTTTCACCATCAACCCATACTTAGGAAACCACCTGTGATAAGTCATCTGTTCTTCATCGGTACTCAGCTATCCCACCGTTAGCTTGTAATGCACAATAATGAGTGTCTCCATAAGAAGCAAAAACAGTACAGCGTGAAAACTGCCCAGCAGGCAATGCATGCCAACTCATTAAATGGCACTCCTTAATGTCTGACACAACTTAGATCTATGCCCATTAGCATCATTACAATATATTTTAAAACATTACTAAGACACTGTTCCTTGCACTCAAACAAGACATACAACGTACAAAGCTGGGGGAAAGATGCATGCTTCAATCTCCAGGACTCAGATTTTTGCAGCCACAGTAGATCACCATCACATGTCCAGAGTTACTTTAGCAGCCATGCTAGACATTACAGATTAATTCACAAGACAGAAGTACTACTATGAATGCAAGCAGTAATCCCTCACATAAACCTTAAGGTGAGCATCAGTTCAGCATCTCATTTATTCACTCGTGTTGTGTTGTAACTATGACTGAAAACTTGTACCTCTGTTTCTTATTTAGAAATAGCCAGTGTCACCACTGACGTTACTATAATAAAATCATGTTTATAAATTTAGAATTAATATTTCAGTTTTTAGATGAAGAATCTGCATACTGATATGGTAGCTAACACTCATGCAAAACCCACAACAAAGTTAGATGTTTTACTCAGAATTCACAGAATTCTGTATGCACTGAATCACAGGCATCTTTATGGTCAGAGCTCATTTAATGTACTTCAGCTACAATGTCCACAGTTATGTGCAGATTAATTTTTCACAACAGCTTTCTGTAAAATTTGGCAACTCAAAGAATGATCACTTTGGGCTGCTGCAGTGTCATAGTGGGATAAAGCCCTGACTATGACCCAGGCTGCCTGTGATTTATTAGTGGCTCAGGAGACTGACATTGCAGAAGCAGGAATAGACATGCCTGTCCTGGGTCGGAGCATGCATTGATGACACTTCCTAAGGGCAGGCATGGTTCCATGAAGGGAACAGTCCTTTGACTTTGTGGAGAAGTGCAGTGGGTGGGGAATGAAGTGGATAGGGCATATAAAAAGGAAAAAATCCCCCATGGATGCAAAGACATCAGAGACCCCAGGACACCCTTACAACACACAACCTGCCCCAGCAATACTGGAGTAAGTACTGGGGGGGGGGGCAGGAGATTAGTTGGAAGACTTACTGTTGATGTTTGACACTGGGGAGTCAGAACAGTACAATGAGGTTAATGAGATGAAATAAACGAATGAGCACCTTCTCCAATTAACTCAGGTGCAGTGTAATGGGAGGGCTTCTGGCTTGTCCCTTGCAGGTTTTGAACACCAAACACTGTAAGCTCACTCAGTAACACACTAAATGCAATGGTTACATGGCTGCAGTTGTCTGAACAAAATGCTACAGTCACTGTATTTGTACAGACTACCTCTGTCCATAAGTGACGAGAGTGCCAACCCAGGAGTGAATCTGGGATTTCCCATCCATCTTTACAGATTGCACTTGAAGGTGGTCAGGTAAGGGCTCTGCTCTGAGGAGGAGTAATCTCTGGAACACATTTCTGTCTCTCCAGCATGATCTACATGATCCATTTATGTCAGAAATCAGGTTTAGATCTTTGGAGAGAGTAATACCCGTGCAGTTTTGCGAATGTGCAACATTTCCATTAGGGCTGGGTCAAAGACTGCTTTGTAGGCTAGGAACAGATCACCCTCAGTAATCAGTAGGAAACTGAATACAGTCATAGAGCTGTTAATTGGTCCATATATAACATGTTGGTTGCACCCTGTATTTTTTTGGTGAGAAACCTTTGAGGATGGTCCAACTGTTCAAGTGCCTGGTGAGGTACATGTCAAAAGGTGCATTGTATTTGATTATTGGTCTAATGAGGGCTGAGTACAGTGGTACTCTGACATCCTTAGATCTGGATTCCATGCCCTTACTTATAAGTTGAATCATATAAAAGGACTTCCTCACCACTGGAGACACATGGTAGTCAAATTTTAGACTAGTATCAATCTGACTACCCAGATCTCTCACCATTGATTCATCTGTTAGGGGGGGTGCTACCAAAGTTGTAATTTGCAGGGGTATTTGATTTCTCAAAGGGTATTACTATACACTTATTCACATTTAGTTTGAAGTCATGGCTCTGACAACAATCATTAGTGTCCATCAGACCTTTCTGTAGGATATCAACATAATTTGGGGAGTCAGTGATTGCCCCCGACTTGCAGTTATCAGCAAACTTGGTTAGCAAAAGGCCATCTACATTTGCATTGACATATGAGAAGTATATCCCAAACAAGAGGGGGCCAAGCAGTGGACCCTATGGTACTCCACTGGTGACTGTCCTGTTGCTGGATGTGGATTTCCACACTCTAGCAATGTATTCTATCCATGAGCCATTTGGCTATCCATCTGGTAACATTGAGGTTTCTGCCTAGTTTTGTGAGTTTATCTTTAATACCTGAGTGGGTATTATTTCACTTGCCTTGGCCAAGATATACAGCATGCACTATCTTACCCTCATCCATGTCCTTGGTGACCTTTTCAAAAAAGTCCACTAGACTGAGCAGGCAGGATCTGCCTTGGATGAAGCCAGACTTGTTTGGGTCTAGAGTCTGGAAATTTCCTATGTTATTATTATCAAGTCCAT